>NC_143019.1:44045840-44158334 GCF_055824585.1 Amblyomma mixtum | reverse complement strand
GCCTCTCACTGTCTTTCCCAAGTCCGAATTTAGAAAGTGCGTCCAACCGGCCGTGCGCACGAGCCAGCGACCACGTCAAACGACGACGACCTGCGCAATAGTTTGAAAGCGTCGGTTCGTTGGAGACACTAAACAGCGCTAATTTCCGCAAACACAAAGCCAACCAAGAGCGAAGAAGGGGGAACGGGGCTCTCATTAGTGACGAAGGAAAACTAAGGCAACGAATTTCAGCCGAGGCAAGAAAACAAATAGCAGCCCCCATAATGGCGCCACTAACCAAACGAGCGAACAGCCAAGAAGGACGCCTTCTATTTACTTTGTTTTTCGCTGGGCGAGCATGCAAGACACAAATCCAGGAAGCGCTGCTGCGTGAAAAAAAACAAAAGGCTAACGAAAAAATACAGACAGCGCAAGCAGGGTTGAGAGACGACGTGAACTGAAAGCAGCAGAGCGCGCTGGCGAGCGTAACTCTCCCCAAACATCTCCCCACTCCAACCCTCTCGCTTCTTTTCCACCCTCACATTTCCTCAACAGCTCTCCACACGCCAGTCCACGATACCGCGTACCCCTTCCACCTCCTCCTCCTCCTCTCTTCCCTTGTCTCATCCTTCTGCCCCCTCTTGCCCCCGGCTGCAAGGCTGTTGCACTTGGCGCCGGGGCCAGCGAGCAACGCACACACACCCAGGAAGAGCTGCAGAAGCAGCTACGGATAGCACGCGTTACGTTCCTCTCCTCTTCCTCCTTTTCACCTCCTTCTCTCTACTTCCATCGCTCGCGCGCACAACGCAGCCCGAACACAAAGAAAAACATCGGGGGCAGCCGACGACGCAGACCGTCGCTCGCTCGACCGCCACACTGCCACGTGTTATTTACAAGCAGCACCTCACACTCTCTCCCTCTTACAGTAAGGTTCGGAAAAGAAGAGGTGCTAGCCGAGCATCCCGGGTGCGCTCGTAGAAAGCACCCCCACAACATGCTCCACACGCTGGCCTAGTACAGGAAAGACGAAAACATAAAAGCGGGCCCCGATTGCCCAAACACCGAGAGAAGCGAACCACGCGTCCTCTCTCAAGCCCCGCTTCACATCTATGCCGGCCCCCTTCCCTAGGCCGCGTCCTAACCCTCGACGCACTCTTTCTTTCGGACGCGATCTCCTTTCCAAGTCCGCGGCTCTGTGTCGCACGCATCAAGAAAATGAATTGCGCACCCGCGGCCGCGCGCAAAGACGTTGCAACATCCCTTCCAACGCTTCCTAGTGGCGCTGCCGTCGCTGTCGCGTGCTTTAAAAAACGCGGGCAGCACGGTGCGGTGCCTTCGCCCCGTACCAACGACGTAGTCAGCTATCCCATGCGCTCGTGCTTACCAAGACAGAGATGCGCGCTCACACGAGTCAGGCGAGCGGGTGACGCCGCATGCATACGCATAACTGTCACGAAAGAAAAGCAGCGGTACAGTCCTCACAATTTCTTTCCTTACATCCAAATTCTTCCGCCTGACTGTACGGCACGACAGTTGCATCAGCGGCCCTCGCTACCCGGATGAGCCGTCGCCGCCATGTTTTCGAAGCTCGGTTGCGTCAAACCGGGACGTACTATTCACTCGACGCCGAACCGCGCCTTCCGGGTTCATGGTCGAAGACCCAAAGATGCGCCACGTGCCCAAGAAAGAGCAAGGGCAAAGCGAGCAAGTGACTGAACACCCCTGAACCAAACCGTGAGCTAGTTAGTTAGTTAATTGGGGTTTAACGTCCCAAAGCGACTGAGGCTATGAGAGACGCCGTAGTGGAGGGCTCCGGAAATTTCGACCACCTGGGGTTCTTTAACGTGCACTGACATCGCACAGTACACGGGCCTCTAGAATTTCTCCTCCAAAGAAATTCCAGCCGCCGCGGCCGGGATCGAACCCGCGTCTTTTGGGTCAGCAGCCGAGCACCTTAACCACTGAGCCACCGCGGCGGCTCAAACCGTGAGCGTAGCAGGCTTCACTATATATGGCCTAGTCCGAGAACTGCGGCAGGGGGGCGATAGGATCCCGCAGACGAACGCAACGCCAGCTATGAGCATAAATATCCTGCCGCGAAAAAAAAAGAAAGAAAAGCGGTCCTCCGCTAGGGCTACGCCTTTATATTGGGCACATCAATCTAATGGCAGCCGCCACACCGGAAGGTGCTCAGCGCAGGTGTACAGAGGGGGGCTGGGGAAATCATGGTAGCGCACACAAACCACGACAACAGATAACAGGCCAGAGCATCCCGCTGCGAGCAGATGAATCGAAGGAGAAGCGAGAGGAACGCTCTCTTTCGCCTCCGTAACACCCCCCCCCCCACCTTCCCTCATGCTACGCCCTTGGTCCTGAAATCCCTTACTACAACCGTCATCGCTCTTCCTTAGCCGACGACTGTGGCAGCGAGGCAGGAGCAGCCAGCCGCGCTGGAGCGAGAGCCGTTCGAGCGTTCGTTCAGCGCCGAGTTTCAAAAAAAAAAATCGATCGCCGAATAAACATCACACTCGCGACTTTCCATTTAGCCGGCGCGGCGACGAACACACAACGGCGGCGCAGTCACCACTGCCTCGGGCACCGGGAAGGAAATGACTCAGCGAGGAAGCGAACGCTACGCGTGCGTAGAAGCGAACGCGGGAGGACTACGACGAGAGAGCAAGTGAAAATAAAAAAGAAAATCAAGGCAAGTGAGAGAAAAAAAACGGGGTAGAGGGAAGCGTGCCGGTCGGCGCCGTCTTCGGTCGCGAAAGGCCGCTGGTGGGAAAAATAATAAATGCCGGAAAAGCGAAGCGCGGGCAAAGGCAACGGTGGGTTCGTTCGAGCACACGGACGCAGCATCGAGCATCTAGCAGTGAAGCATAGAAATGAGAAGTAAAACCAGGAACCTAGTGAGATGCCGCCAGCAGCAGAACCAGCAGCAGCAGCAGCAGTACCCACCGTTGGGGCGCCCGACATATATCGCACGTGGCATAACAGGTTTCGACACACAGACCTCTCTCCCTCGCTCTCACAGAAGCAAACAGCGTCAAAAAGAAGGCCACCTAGCTTGCTCTCCTCTTCCATTTTTTTTTTGTTTTGTTTTGATCTCTCGCTGTTCACCATTTTCTCGCCAAGCAGTCATCGCACACGCGATATAGGATCCGCTGGTTCCCGGTTTAAAAAGACCTGCCTTATCGGGTAGAAATCGAACCACGAGAAGTTCAAACAAAAAAAAAATACATAAACCGAACGTGGAAACATACCAGTTTCGAGTCTCCCGCACCAGCCCACGCGCGCGCGAGCGTGCGTGCTGCACAAATCGAAAGATACACAACGGCCCTCGATTCAGAGTTTCTCCTCAAATCGCTACACGCGACGCGATAACTTTCATGCTCCCTCTCGGAAGGCTGCAACGAAAGCGTCGATGCATGCGTAGAAGCGGGCCCCGACGCGTGGCTGCGTTTGACCCAGAAATGTGCCAGCGACGCACTACGATACACTCGCAAACAGAAATGCGCCTGTATGGGAGTAAAATGTAGTAAGCTGCCCTTCAGTGCGAGTGCGCTAGAGGACAGCTTAATCCCTTTTTACTCCATACTGTTTGGAGTATACACGGCTCCGAAGCACCAACTAGAAGCGACCATAAGCGCAAAAAAAGAAAAAAACAACAACGAAAGAGCAAATACAAAGCATACCACTCCCACTGAATTTATTCTCTGTAGAATGCATAACGGTTTATGTGGTTTAGCCTCCCAAAGCGATTGCGACTATTATGAGAGACGCCGCAGTGGAGGGCGGCTCCGGATAATATCGACCACCTCGGGTTGCTTAAGACGTGCGCCGACATCGTATAGAGTACGCGTGTCTAGCATTTCTCCTTCGAAATGCGGCCACCGCAGCCGAGATCGAACCCCACGTCTTCCGGATTGACAGCCAAGCTCTATAACGAGTAAGCGACCGCGGCAGCACACAGAATGCGTAAGTCCGTCAAAGTGCTCCGAGAGTAATTCGCGAGTTACAAATTCCGACTTTGGGCAGTAACGGTTTCGTCGCAAAACATGACTGCTCGCGCCCTCTGTCAGAAACAGGCGAAGGCGAGAGTTGCAGTCACTTGCTTTCCGTTTTTCTGCCATTTCCGTGATTTAAGCTCGCAACGCACCCACAAGGGAGCAAAAGGGCGCGAGAACTTTGCCAGCGTAAAACGAATGCAACCGTAGGCGCGAGACGGGAACTTTAACTCTCCTCCCCCCCCCCCCCCCCCGCCAAAGAAATAAAGACTAAGGTACCGCACTGTTCACACGGAAATGGGCTGCACTTACATTTCTGCAGTTCTTCGATCTCTGCGCTTTCGTCGTCAGACTCAGTTCCGGAATCGTGATCGTCATCAGTCTGAAAAGAAAGCGGAAAAAAAAAAAAACAGATGAGCACTCCGATTAGAATAACGAGGCGAAAAATGTCAACAAATCTCACGCCGCTGCATGCACCTACGAAGCGAAACGGCGTAGACGAAAAACAATATGTGTGCGGAGGGAAAATTGAATATAAATGAAAATTGCCAGGCCAACTCCCATGCACCGCCGTCCCCATGGCAAAAAGCTGGCGTGCGGTATATAAAGAGCTGAACAAAGGACAAGTAGGCAAAAAAAAAAATGTCAGGAGAGAAAATTTTATACCTTCTTGAGAGTCTCTGTCATGACTAATCTCAAGCTACGAGGAGGCATCAGCTTCATTGCTGTCGGTTCGGACGCTGTGGATACATGCGACGAAGAAAAAAAAAACCCATGAAACAAACAAGCAAAAAAAATTACGTGCACACTGGCACATGCACGGTGACACGCATGCACACACACCGACTCAAAACAACCACACAGAAGCGTGCTGCCAAGTGTAACACAGGCAGAACACACGTGTCAGAGCGCGCGCCATAAAACGGCCCAGGATCGAAAAACTGGGGATGGCTGCAAACAAGGACATTGTTAACACACGTGCCTTCCTAGCTCAGCTTTCGACAGTAGAAACGAAGGGAAGCGGCCGGGGATGCAGACTGGCAACAAATCATGGCGAGTCAAACAAGGCGGCACATTTTTTTTTTTTACTAGACACGGCGAATTCCGTACGGTCATCTCTCCGCGCCAAGCTACCGACTATGCGCGCCTAGTTTACCGCGACAAGCACGAACAAAAAAAAATATTGAGAGAATTTCCCGGTTTCGTAAATTTTCCGCCATGCAGCTGCTACGAAGAGTGCAGTATGCGGCCAGCAAGCAACCTTGTGCGACCCGGAAAAACGTGGCTCGAAAACATCCGCTTGCGTGCACGTTTTTTTTTTTTGTTATCTTTTGTTTTAGAAAGCGGGAAGGCGGCACCGATAACGTGCCAAGTGAGCACCCGTAATGTTTAGACATGCACCGAATCCTCTTACGAGGCGGAGATGTAATATACTTTGATAACGCCAGCAAAGGCGTATCAAATTCGTTCGCTAACAATTCAGCGTAGTACCACTTCGGAGTTAGGCAACGGTACCTCGACCAAAAACACGGTTTTTCTACGAAGACGACGACAGGTTCCGCTTATTAACACCAAAGCGAGAACACGAAAGCGGTACCAGAACGAATTAAGAGTGCCCCACTTAGCGAGTGAGGACACAAAACCCGACGGAAGCGGCAACTCCGGGGTGTTATGAGATCGTTTCGAGTTGAGAGACATCACACACTCTTTATTCTCCACTCATTCCACCGCAACTGTTCTTAAAACACACCAAAAGCAACGATTAAAAAAAAAAACGAAACCGAAATTAAGCCCGTGACCACGGACGGTGCTTCGCGTGACGCAGCTATGACGTCACGAACATTGCTGAAAAGCACTGGAGCGCGCGTTGAATGCAGCGAAAGAAAACGATGGCTCCTTAACAAAATGCCGGTGGCGACTTAACACGAGCGTCCAAATTTGTTTAACGAAGCGGGTATTAACATGAGGGTAACGTTTGTGACACCCGAAGTGCAGTGTTGCCTGCAGAAATCATCTGAAGTGAAGCCAAAGAAACGGGAAATTTTAAAATCGATTTGCACCGGAACGAAATGTCGCACGGGTGCCAAGTTTTGCGAAACTCAAGAATGAGTGTTTCATTACATGAGGTTTTCATTACAATACGGTCCCCTGCAATAAAAAAAAACTTAGAGCTGCCCTTCAAATCTGAGCAGAAGAGAGACGTTAGCGAACACCAACGATTCATTTCCGTTAAAGCCCGCGCACAAGTCGCAACCACAGACGCGCACCGCGCTAATGTGTAACAAAAGCGACCAGCTCAAGATGACACACTTGCCTGGAAACAGGCCAGCGTTTTTGCAAGATGCACTCCACCGTTTTCCCCCCGAGGACGCCGTCATTCCGTAATGCCAGCGAGCATTTATTTGGGCTCTTCTCGCGATTTCGCAACGACGCGCGGTACGGGGAGAAAAAAAAAAAAATGTGACCGGGAAAGCAGAACGCAGCCGCGGTTGAGACACGACAACGTTGCGGAAACACGGCACGCATCTTGCTCCACACTGCTAGGCGACCGGCCTACTGGAACCTACGCCTGGTGTGACCGAACCGGGAGCGCTAGCACATATTTATATACCAGGTGTTTCAGGGAGGGTGACCGCTTTTGGCTATTTCGACAAGTTACGGACACTGGAGGGGTTGTTTTGCCTGCATGCTTTTCGAAAGCACATGCATTTTGGCTCGATGCAGCCACATTTTGACGAGCGACAGCGTCGAGGGTTATCGCAATCTCGAGATCCTAAAAACTGATACAACTATTACTAACAGCCGGCTACAAAACTAATTGCAATCAGACGCCTATTGGCAATAGTTTACGCGCTATGCTAAAAGCATCTAGTAACGCTATGCTAAGAGGTTCTGCTATCGTCCTCTGCCTCTCCCCGATAGATGCACACGCCTCATTACAGCAACAATGCTAAACCGATACGTTGTACTTTGGTTTGGTTTTGTTTTTGTGGGGTTTAACGTCCCAAAGCGACTAAGGCTATGAGAGACGGCGTAGTGGAGGACTCCGGAAATTTCGACCACCTGGGGTTCTTTAACGTGCACTGACATCGCTCAGCACATGGGCCTCTAGAATTTCTCCTCCAAAGAAATTCTAGCCACCGCGGCCGGGATCGAACCCGCGTCTTTTGGGTCAGCAGCCGAGCACCATAACCGCTGAGCCACCGCGGCGGCATCGATACGTTGTACTCGGGGTTGGATTGAAGAGGACTGCTTTACTTAACACAGTGATGCAAACTAGAGCTACTTATTAGTTAATACTATAACAGTGCGGTTCTAAGCCGGGACACCGCCCACTACAGCCGATTTTCGGAGCCCAGCTGATTCCAGTCGCAAGCCTTTGAGGACAATTTAGGAACAATCAGCCCGCAGTATTTTAAAGCAGGACGTTTGAAACTGAGCGTCACTGAAGCACTCTTCTCTCGCTAGCGAGAGGCCTGCGTTCCAGTTCCGATGCTTCCTTCAGTCGCAGCACCAGCAAAGCCGTAAATGCGTCGTAGAAACAGCTCTAACGAGACAAGACCCGAACCATTTGCATCTGCCATTTATCCATCCCATTACGAAGCTCTCGCGCAACGCCGGTAGCGGAAGAAGTTTTAAAACTGTTCGAGACTCTTTCAACACGGCGCCTCCAAGACTAACGGCCAAGCGAGACTCAGAGACAAAGGAACGACACTGCAGCGAGCATACTCGTGACGCAATAAGGCGGCGAACTACGGTGGACGCAACAAAGCGGCACACCTGCGGGCACGGCTCGGAACTGAGCGAGCTGCCAAGCGAGGAGTTGCTGTCCACAAAGCTGCACGCGGGACGGACGCACAGCTGATGGAGAGCGCGCAGGGAAGAATGCGCGCGTCTCCTCGACAAGGGCAATGCCGGAACTGCCAAGGACTCGCCCCACGAAATGGTCTAACTGCGTGAGCGCGTCACGAGCCCTCGGTGGACGTGACAAGGCCGCGCGCACAAGTCCTTCAAACAACAAATAAGAAAGAAAAAATAAAGAAAAGAAAAGTACCGAAAACAACGAAGTGACGCCCGGGAAAGACAGGCGCTACGGACGACAGCAGTAAATTCGTCTCGGAAGAACGCCACACGCTGCTTTGCACAATACGCGGCTGCGGGCAGAAAAAAAAAACACAATTTGTCTATACTCAATATTAGTTCCCCTATATGGAAGTAAAAAGGGAATAAACTGCCCTCTAGCGCACAGCATTTCATAGAAGGGGGTGTTCTGGAGTGCACCTTATTCCCTTTTTACTCGTCCCTGTTTACAGGGTAGCGAGAGCGCTCACGGCGTGAAAAAAAAAAAAAAAATTCACGAATGCACCTTATTCGACAGAGCCCGGAGCCAAAGTGCAGAAAATTAAGAGAACAAAACAGGCCGAATTTTGAAGCGCGGATGTCCGCACAATGGAGGTAGCGTACCGCAGGTCAGTGAACAAGACCGAAATCGGACGAAAGGGAAAAACCACACAACTGAAAGTTAGAAAAGAAATAGACACACAGTCAACGGTCTACACCACAGTAAGGTGTTATTACTCGAGAACAACTCTGGACGCGGAAAGGCGACAAAAATAGGCAAAATAAAAATAAAATCTGCCCCTGACAATACAAGTAAAGGCCCGCCTATCGCAGCACGTCGTTACGCCCGAGTCAGTGGAGAGTGACAACTGTACACGTCTACACCCACGAAATGCAAAGACAGAGCCCAGCCACGGCCCAGGACGACGCCGCATAAAGAACAAAAAAGCAAGGGGGGGGGGGGGTGAGAGAAAGGAGGAAAGCTTCCAAGGTCTCACTCCACTGCCAAGCTATCTTTTCCGTTCTCTTATTTCTCCTCCTCGCGACTGTGAAGCAATCTGGTAATGATGGAAGAGAAATAAAAACCCTCCGTTGCGCAACCAGCTCGACGACGGAGACGAAACCGCGCCATTAAGGCGAGGAGGGGAAAAGCGGCACGAGCAGCGTAGAAGAAAGCGGGCGAAGCGATGAAGGGGGGAGGAGGAGGGGGGGGGGGGGGGGCGGTGTAGTGCGACTAACCCACTTCCTGCCTCGCCGTCGTTCTACGCAACTGAGCCAGCGAGCGAGCGGCGCTGGTGGTTCCGTGCCAATTCCCAAAAGCCGCGGGCAGCCCCGTCGCTCGCAAACGAGTTAACGCAGTAAGGCACACACGCGCCGCGCGCTCGCTCCTTGGCCTCCATTTATACTTTGCATGCGGAACTGACATTGGAAAGGGGAAGGAGGGGGGTGCCTCTCCCTCTTTCTCGCCTCTGCGTTCTTTCTCGTCAGCGCGGAGACAAAAGAAGCACTCGCGGCAAGGCCGACAGAGGCGCTAATGGCGGCGCGCGCGGCCGCGCGAGTGAGGAAGTCCACTGCGCTCGACTGCAACTAGAACCGTGCAGCGCCCCGGAAACGCTGCCGTGTATAAATGAGGCCGCAGATAATGAGAGCTAATAGGGACTTCCAGAATACGGCGACGCTCTCGAAGGGGCATAGGGAAAGAAGGGGTGGAGGGGAGGGGGGCAATAACTGGAGGGAGTGGCGTCTATATGTCCTGCGCCTGCGCACTGCCCCCCCCCCCCCCCCCCCCTCCCACTATTCCCTTATGCCCCTAACCTATAGCGTAACCCTATTCAAAATCTGTCTAATAAAACGCCTCAGAATAGGTGTCAAAGCAGAGGAAGAGTCCTCAAAGCGTGTCACACAAGGCAGTGTGCTCAGGGTTAATCTTAGGCAGCTGGGGGCCCCTCTTCCATGAACACCGAGGTTTCAGGGCAAGCGCGTTTCCACCCCGCGTCCGCGTCGCAATCCGGCCGTCGAGGCCAAGATAGAAAACGTGATTAGCTAAGAACGCCAGAACAACCACTGAGCCACCTCGACGGCCGAAAAAAATGAGCAACAAACCCGTGTGCTAGCCAACTTTCCCATTCGGAAAGTTTCTCCTCACGTGGCACCGACGCCGCTGCACCGTTCTTCGCCGGTGCGTCATGCGTGCCTGCCTTCAGTTCTTGGGGAGTTGAGGAGAGGGAAGTGTCTATAACGCATAACACCTTCGTCGGGCAATATTTCTAACGCTCCGAAACGTCGGCGCGAGCGGCACTGCCACGATGGCGACAGCAAATGCGAAAATTGCGCCGTGCGAAACGCCATTAGGGACCGGAAGGTATTAGTAGGCGCGAGAGTGAAGGATGGCGTTGTCTTGAGCCGATTACTGCCCGGAGCGTGAGGGAACGTTTGGGCGCGTTAGCGAGAGGCCGAGGCGAGTGCGCACCCCCCCCCCCCCCCCCCCTTTCCCCCTTTAACGAACGCAGATCGGAGCCGGAAAGTGGTTCAGCGGCTCGGAAGACAAGGTAACAGCCCGAGCACCGAATCGCCAGACAGCTCCAGCGAAGAAGTGCGCCAGTCAAAAGCGCTGCTGTGTGAACGCCGGGGCCGGACATCCATGTCGAGATCGGGGCGCGCAAACGTTACTGCAGCAGCAATCAAGCCCTGCGTAAAATTCGCGTCACGTCGCGGCTCGATCATGACCAGGGAAGGAATTGCAATCGCATTCAATAGCCAGACGGAATTGAGGAGAGATCCTACGCTGCGCAGAAGGCTACGACACTTCGTTCCGCTGCAGAGCACGCAACGAGGTCGCGGGTTCGCCACCCGGCCGCTGGCTTGGCCTCATTTCGACAACGGGAGGCCACATTGTGAAGATTACCGCGTGCGGAGATTTGCGAGCACCCTCATTGAAGTCCCGCTGTGACCGTTCAAATTGGAAGCCAAACAACGCACAAGCGTTGCAGATGCTGCAGACACTGAATGCTGGCTGGTTGATTTACGGGTTTTAACGCCCCAAAGCGGCTCAGGCTATGAGAGACGCCGTAGTGGAGGGCTCCGGATAATTTCGGCTACATGGGGTTCTTTAACCTGCACTGATATCGCACAGTACACGGGCCTCTAGTATTTCACCTCCATCGAAAAGCGACCGCCGGGAACGGAATTGAACCCGCGTCTTTCAGTTCAGCAGCCCAGCACCATAACCACTGAACCACCGCAGACTACACACTGAAGCAGTGACAACGTGCCAAGAATAGCAACCTGGCGGTTACGAGATTAAAGTGAGACCCCCTCTGCTGGATTTTAAAAATCCCTAGACAGACCGACCCAGACTGTTATAAGATATAGTGGAACTTACCAGTAACGCACAGTTCACATCAAAATGTTCAGAAGCAGTCATTACTTCAGAATCTAAGAAATGCGGCCGCTCGACTAGGCGCTGAGAGAGAAGAAAGTAGTGACTGCCACCGCTGAACCAAGTTTGCTGAAACGTTAGGTCTCCCCGAACAGGATCACTGCGAGCCTTCAACAGGCGTCCGGGCGCGAACACAAGAAGCTAAGCACAGCTGTTGGATGCGCGAGCATTGCTACTTACTGACCGTCCACCGTCTCAAAAGATGTCCCTTTCTTGCGCATTATTCAAAGCAGAGGGCGACGCCCCGCTTTTTCTTAAAACAGAGCACGACACATTGCCCACTGTTAACAAAACGCACAGAGAAGGCGAGACGAAGAAAAGAAGCCCGCACGCGGCAAGGACATCGAAGAAAGAAAGGACTGTCTCACAAACGCGACGCGACGAGGGAAGAAAACAAAAAGACCACTAAACAATGGACAGAGGAAGGAATGTCCGTGCGGGCATGGACCTCTTCCCTTTCCCTTCGTCCTCTCGTACCTTCACCGCCGCAGAATGCCAGCCAACTGCCTGAACGTGCCAGCCTGCGGACGCACTGTAAACACACACACATACAAACACACACACGCCGGGGAGGGGTCATCAGGGCTCTCGGCACGACGCGGAAAGGGCACCGGCTGACTACACTGCCGAGTCAGCCGCGCAGTTCGAATCGCGGAGGGGAAAAGAAACAAAAAAAAATTCGCTCTCTAGCCTGGCGGGCGTCCAACCGTCTCCGCTGACAGATACCATGTGTCCTGCCCGGCATGCGGCGAGCTCGCGGTCGAGCGACACTCAGGGTGCGCTAAACTCGCGGCTATGTGCGGCGAGCCTGGGTTTAGAAGGCCACAAACGAAAGAGCAAACTGTCTCGAGAAATCGGGGAAATATTTCTTACGGCGAGAGAGAGAGAGATACGGGCGAGCGCTGCTGTAGAAACAAATGAACATCTTATGCTCGAATGTGGTGGTATCATCATTCGGATGTCGATGCAGGAAGAGTCATTCTCACTGAAGCCCTTTACTCCGTTTCGCACATAGTTGCAACGCTGTGAAAGGTACGGAAGTAGCCCGCACGGGAAAATCAAAGCAGGCGTGTTACTCCGCGCTTGTTCTGTGGACCAGTTGTCTAAGGCACGAGAAAGGAACTGCGTGCAGTAAGCAATAAGAGTGCGTTTAATCAAACTCATGACGAATGTGACGTGTAGTTAGCCTGCAGGCAAAGCATTTACTATGTTTCGCTCACCACAATGAACGCACTACTTTTTGGTCGCGGATGCAGACAGCGCAAACAAGAGCGCTAGGTTCTGACAGCGTGGCACCTTATGTATGAAACGGAGTATAGGGTTTGGAGATAACAATGGTTGTGCGAACGAATCTGCGGTGGAAGTTAGCGAAAAGCGATTGGAAGATTTGTGGCTCAAAAGCAGAGAGGTAACATAACGCCAGAACTGCTGGATTAAAAATATATTTAAAGAAAATGGCGAATTTACAGAGCGATTTTTTATACCGTTAAAGAAATAAAAATAAAAAAAAAAAGAACATGGTGGCAGCTGCCATCAGCCCATTTCAAAGGGGACGCTCCTGTCTTTCATCCGTCCATAGTTGCATTGCGTTAGACAGCGAAAAATTAATTTAGGTGCAAGAGGAAAGGGAAAGATGCGTCAACAGAGAGAATGGAAATCCATTCAACCTCTCTTTCGAGTAAAAATCGCTTCCTCGGTTCTTTCTGGGTCTGTCATGTTTGTCCGGCAACCAAAGGAACATTTGCTGTTCAGAAAAAAAATTGGATTTAGAAATTGTCCCGTGCCAGCAAAGGAACTGCGGGAGGCCTCTCTGTCCAGTTCCGACCTGCAAGACCAACGCCAACTGGTTCGTCAGGCCCGGGCGACCAAGTAAGGACTCAAATCCCCTCTCAAGACCTTTGAACCCTTATTTCTGAGCCTAATAAACGTTTACTACTACTCGACCCGCTCTCTTGACCTCTGCACAGAAAGGACTCCGTGATCACAATTTTGAAGTGATGACAGTGCAGCCAAGCCTCTGGGATCCGCACCCGAAAAGCTGGCCACGTACCGCAGTTTAAATTGCGAGACTGGCCGGTGATGGCGCTGCATGCACTGATTTTTTTTTTCTTTTTGTAGCTTTTCAAAGCCCCGTTTTCATTTAAAAGTACAGAGTCCCTGACTTTAGAGTAATCAATCGATACGGGCCGACTTAAACTTCTTAGTGCCCCGTTAACGACCGGAGGGCGATAAAATGGGTGTAATGGCTACACTGTCGAGACGAACAAAGACATATTTGTAAAATACGGCCATGTACGTCGACCTGCCGCTAATACGCAGGCGGTACTGCTAAGCTTTTCGGAAGAGCCTGATTAAAAATAGACAAAGGCAACCTCTAGGTCGCAGAAATCCTTACAGCAGAGAATCAAATGGCAACGCGAAAAGGCTGCGGTTAGAGGCGAAAAAAAAATGCACGCTGAACTGCAAAAAGAAAATAAAGTAAAATTAAGTCGCCCTAACCTTCGCACGGTATTTGCGACGTAGCTGCGCACTTCACTTGGGTATTGTAAGTGCAAAATGCGCATCGAGATCGATTGCTTCCTACGTCGAATGCCATGGCCCGAGCCTTCATACCCTTCGCGATCCTGCTAGGCTTCAAAAGCGCTTGGTAACACAAGTACGGCATGTGCGGCCTCACTCGTTTTTAACACGCACTGCGTCGTGGGTCACCGGTGGATCACGTCATTCATGCTGCGTGGCCACTAATACTGAGTCATACATGAAGCCGTCAGACAGATTTTATTTTGACGTCCTCCTTCCCAGGCCTCACAGTAAAATCTGTCCGACGGCTTCACCGTATGACCTATTATTCGTGCACGCACTACATGAATAAATCGCGTGACTCAGCGGTGACCCACGAAGCAGCGAACGTGTTAATGCGCATTTGTAATGCAAACACAGCAGAAAATTTCCAGCGACTGAAAGCCACAGGCAGCCTACGTTCTATAGATGAAATGACGATTAGCGGTATTACGGGTGCAATGACACCTCCCATCAGAGAGCGTAATTACAGATGAAATGGTTACTGACTTTTTAACAAGGTCAGAGCCGTAACCGGCATGTCGCCTTTCAGAGGATTAAAAAAAAAAAGAGGAAAGAAAACTGGACATCTAAAGCAGGTAGTCGGACCTTCCAACCCTACATTCCCTAACCGACAGGGCCATGAGCCCTTGAAGCAGTCTTGCCCTGCAGGACATTAGATTAACGCTTCTTAATAATACCAGCGTTAAATAGGCACTTTCGATCTGCATCGAACTCAACGAAAATCCGGCTTTGCTACACGCCCAAATCAATCGCGATCGACACCGATCCTGATCGACTCCCAAGCCAGTTGCTAACTCGTCATCTAGGGCTGCTTGCTTCCTAGTGCTTGGGGAACAATAAAATGCAAAACAAAAACGCAAACATGCCGAAACACATTCCATAATGGGTGCAAATAAAAACAGTATTATTTTCTATCCAATGCGGCTTGATTGCCAACAGTGCGTTCACTCTCTAAACGACGATTTCCGGCCTAGGCTGCAAACAAACGTAGCAGTCGCATGTGTGGAAGAACGTCCTGCTAGGCTAGTTGGTAACTGTTCACCTCTGACTAGTTGGCAACTGTTCATCTCTGGTTAAAGGCGCGAAACACACAAGGACGCAAGGATGGTGGATGGAACGGAGGACAACGCAGTGTTTCGGTGTCTGGAGTGCGCTTGCGATGAAACCTCCCGTAGCTGCATCACAGGCAGAAGTGTTTTTGCTTACTGGAACTTCCCCACAAACGCATTCGTTCGCCACCATTCGCACAACTACGTGCACATCTAGCGCCACCTGTCGCTTCGCAGGCCAACTCGCGGATCAAGATCGAGTGGGAACGTGTAGCAGGGTTGTATGTGGAGCGCGCTCGGAACGGATGGAGCACCAGCAGTACAAAAACATATTTTACGGCTCCTTCTGGCAATGCGTACCTTTTAGCGGGAGCGAAGCACATTTACTGCCGAGGAAATTGGACTCAACGTTTTGCCACCATTCGATTCAAATTCACTGCATCAATACTGAACTCAGAGATCACCGTTTGGAAGTGAATGGCAGCGTAGCCTAGGCTCCGGGATTCGGGCGAAAATCTTCAAGCTCTACAGTTTCCTTTTCAAAACGAAAGGTGATGTTGACACCGGATTAACCTTTCCTTAGCGTCCACTTAACATTACAGCGCAAGCGGTGCCAGATTTTGCAACGCCGAAGATTACAACGGTTTTACCGTGATGGCGGTACGCTCGACGAGTATGCTGAGTGGCCTTATTAGCTGCAGGTTACAACTGCCGGGCACTGGAGTTTAGCACCTGCCTAAGCACACTAGGCTTTACCGTATCGTTAATTTATTCATTTTTTTACACCGCAAATCTTACCAATATGCACGATTCGCTATATGGGTGGATGGTAATGGCTTTACCATTTGTATCGGGTGGAAGCTTGCGCCACATAGCTTATAATCCCCCCCCCCCCCCCCCCCCACACACACACACACTTTTGTTTCCTATTTCGCCTTTAAAATGTTTACTTTTGACTATCGTTGCGCTCTCCGAATTCACCCCTCCCTTGACTTGTTCCGCCAATCTCCTAACCTCCCCATTCGTCAATGCCACGCTTTTCTCATCCACACGTCCATCTTCCCCAGCAAATCCGAGCGCCCTCTCTATACCTGTCGCTATTACCTCGGGGAGGGTGGGCTGAAGCTCTGCCGAGTGCTTTCTGGTATCCGTACTACAGGTAGCGCACAAAATATCCACTTCTCCAAATTTCGATCTGTGCGTTTTCGTTCTCAAAACCCCCGTCCTAGCTTCAAAAAATTTAGTTTGAAAACACTGCTGGAATTCTTTCATATGCATCGAGGTGCAGCCGGTGGCGAACGTTTTTCCTTTAAATTCCTTCAAAATCTGCTTTAAATTCGTTCTCGCCGAGCATAAAGGTGCGACGGTGCTGGAATCTTACGCTCGACTTCAGCAGCATCAGTCAGCCATCTAACAACCATAAAAGGTGATACACGGCCGCCTTTTCAGGTGGTCGCTGCCAGTGCAAGCTAGAGGGCCTAATAATATAAACGGAATTTCGATGCAAGGCAGCTCGAATTTAGCAGGTAGACGAAGGATTATAAAAACTTCCTGAACAAGCCTAATCGCTGCAGCGACAAAATGCGAACCCGTAGTATTTCAAACGGGTGGTAAAGCTACGAAATGAGACTGGAGGTGACGCGAGATCACACTTAATGGCGCAGGTAGTCGAAATCGCCACGTGCCAACCTATTACTACGCCCCCGTCACTACTTATACCGACATATTAAATAGATGCGAAAGAGTCGCGCCGTCGTACATGGGCAAAGTCTGCGTGGGGGCCAGCTAAAAGCACACAAACGATTAGCAGAAAAGTGTCCGAATGAATAGTTGACGGTGGTGTCCAGTGCAAGCGCGTCGTTTCGTTTGCCTTGCTCTAACTCCAGTAACCTATCCAGCGGTTTCCGTCAGGCACGTCGCCGTAACTCCAGTCGTGTTTACAGCGGTTTCCGTCAGCCACGTCACCATTTTTACGGCGCTTTCCTTAATTGCAAAAAAAAAAAAAATTATAATAAAACTCCAGCAATGCCGCTACCCGGCACACACACATGTACACCGGTTAAATATAGAGCCGATTCGAGGCAATAAAATTCCGCGCACAAGCCGAACAAAACGGCCCTGTGATGCGGGGTCATCCCTCTGGTAGCTGAGCCCGCAGCTGTCGAGCGACGCCCGCGACGCGACCGACAAGGCCCCGTAGCGCGAGCGACACACCACTCCGCCGCTAGACCCGGATGGTGTCCAATATCAATCCCGGAAGAGCCAGCCAGCCAGCTCGCGCCCCCTCTTTCCCACCCTTCACACTGCCACCGCAACAATCAAGCTCCAAGTTTCCGTTGTTCGGGGTTTCACGCCGGCGGCAGCTGAACGGCTGCTGGCTCATGACGACCGCGAGGTCGCCGGTTCGACACCTTCCAAACGGGACGGCGACCGAATCTCGATACGGGCAATGCGCCGAGAACCCTGAGCGCCGTATTAAACTGCTGACACTAACGATCTCTGCGCATAATAAGCACGAGGAATAAAGAAAGACTCTCATTCATTGCACACCGAAGAACGTTTCCGGTTAGTGGCTGTTCCGTTCTTTACCGCAAGCCCCACGTTAGGCGGGAAGTCCCGGGGTGTTCGCTCGGCCCATAAAGCAAGCCGGAATAGGCTCCCAAAGCATCGCCGGGTGGCGCTGCTGCGCCTGATGTGCAGCGCCATCTATGGGAGAAAAGTAAAAACTGGGGCGCTGCTCGCTGCTCGCGCTGCTTTCACCACGCTTCTTTGCACGCGCGCTCTCTTGCACGTGCGCGCGCCCGCGCTGTCGCGATGTGTCGCCTGCATGAGCCACAATAAGATCGTTCAGACTGACGCGCAGTACTGCAATGCAAACTTAATTAAAGGGGGGAAACTGATTAGTCGCGTCTGCTGTGTGGAGCAGACGGTCGACGATGAGGAGGCCCATTTGACTGTAAACTGCGTTTCTCGAGTGAGTATTAACGTCGTACTGTATGACATGTAACTAGAGGTAAGTCCACGGTATAATTATATGCTCGAAATATGCGAAGTACTATCAGCTCTGAGAAATAAAGCGAGACACTTGTTGATCGTAGTTGTCAGTTGTTGCATGCGATGCGCAGGGCGATCCACTTACGTGCGAGTCGAAAGGACATGCGACCAGGCAACAGTTCGTCAACATTCTACTCCACCTTGGGGGAACCCCCTAAACATTTGACCACCATTGTTCACACTTGCAAGTGCGACCTGCGGGTCGCCTTCTTGCTTGAAACGAAAACTCTCCGGAATAACATTGCTTGCGCGCTTTCGAGAATTTCGTCTGCTTTGACCGCGTCTCCTGCACTCGCGCTCGGTGCGATTCTCAATGCACTACGGTGACCAGGAGGATGTCGTGACGGTATTGATGTGCACCGCAGTCGTATAAGCGTCATGATGACAGCGACAGCGGCGCGCTTCTCAGGGCCGGCCTGCCGACCTGTTTGCCTGCCGCCGCCGTCAGAAAAATACGCTAATATTGTTTGTTCGCGTTCATACCAAACCCTGGAGTAGAGCAACGTCAAAAATGAATCATTTTTGAGGATCGTTGGCCAATACCGAGCTGCTGGTAGAAGCGATAACTGCGATACAAGCATATTTCTTTTCCAAAGCCGCTTTGCTGATGCCCTGTGCTGCTCGCCTGTTGTCACCTGGCTCCGCAGTTAAAGGCATCACGGAAATCGATCACGTCTTTGTGTTATTATGTGACGGTGAACATATTAAAACGGTGACGCGAGTAGCACCTTTATTACAGCGCTGGCCAGTTCCGAAGTGCCCTCAGCTGCAGCATCGATGCGAAATGATTAGGCTTAGCGACGACTACGGCAGCGAGGGAGCAGCGCAGCTCGTCGCCCGGCGTGGCCGCGGGCGACGTCGTTGCCGAAAGCTCTACTGTCCGCGGACGGCGTCATTGCCAAAAGCTCCACTGTCTCGCCGATTAGTTCAGCGGCTTGCGACTCGCAGTCGCAAGGCTGGAAAATCGAGCAGCGAGCGACTTGCCTGCGCGTCGTCTGCCACTTTTTTCGTGCATGGTAGGGACAGACTCACTGGCTCTCCGAAGAGCGCGGCCGCATACTCGCGTGTTCGCGGTAAGAGTGTATCACCGTGTACATACGCTTTGGTTTTTACATTACGGCCTTCGTACTACCTCCTTTTTGCTTCGCCGAGACCGCGTCTGTCAGCGCGAAGATTGCGCCTCGCGCGACTCTCCCGTCGCACGTGCACACAAAGCTAGCAGGGCGTCTGCTACGGCGCCGCCCCGAGTTTCCGCTGCTCGCCGCTGCGGCGCTGGCGTCGCGCTCCCAAACTTGAGCTTGGGTTCCCTATAGGAAAGTGCGATTTCGCTGGTATTCGCGGTTCGAAAGTGAAAGGATCGAGCTGCATCGCTAAGCATTTGAGGAAACGGTACTAAGTTCGACCTGCCGACCACCACTGTGGCGACTGAATGACCCTAGAACAGTACCCATTTTGAAAGGCACCGCACTGCACTTAACGACACTTTCCTCAGATTGAGCTTGACCAAACCCGTAAAAAAAAAAAAAAGTTCAATGTTCGACCAACGCGCGTTCATCGCACAGCCTGAGCAACATATCTGAACGAAGTAACCCGGAGTTTCGGATATGATCGAGATAGGAAGCGCGAGCCGAAAAAAAACAAGATACGGTGTTCTAAACCAGTAACTCCTAAATTTTATACTTTTGCGGCCGTGTAAATTACTTGTACGACTTTCGCTATTTTAATTATCATAATTCTTTCAGAAAAAGAATTCTTGTTTCAAATTTTCGCCTTTACTGACGTTTCTCGAGACACTAGCGCAACCGGGTAGCAACCAAGTGCAGAGGTTCGCGTCGAAAAGAACGCCACCGTGAAGCGGATAGGCTCACAAATCGCATTACGTTGTCCACTGCAACTGAACGATTGCCATCAACGTCGCCACTACGATTCGAGGGTACCCTCAGCACAGCGATAACTGAATCCGGAGCGAAAAATCGGTTGGACGCCGATTTACTTACCCGCATGCAACGCTATATTCGGAAGCAGAAGCGTCTAATCAGCAGCAATAACGACCGATATGTGCCTCCCGAGAGTAGTCATGCCATTTTGATGTGTGACGCAATTTCGAGGGTCGTCACGTCCGACTCAATCGCCCCCTCTCTCAGACGCTGACTCTCCGACCGTCCTCGACCCGACAGAATGCGACCTCGGTTACCAGAACACCCGTCTCGCATTCGGCCGCGTTATAAAAGTAAAAAAAAAAAAAAGAAAAAAAAAGCGCCGTTCAACTGGGGCACTACTCGGTTAAAACTCAAGGCTGAGACGCGGGGAAACCGCGCCCGACAGAGCAACGAGTGCGCGCAGCGGTCCGATTAGGAGCAGCGCGCAGCCTCGTGTGACAAACGATAAAAAACAAAAAAATTGCACGCGAGCGCGCAGCACAGTGGATTGCGATAAGGTTATGCGAAGTAGGCGGAAATCGAAAGGGTATGCCCCCAGCTGCGGCGCCAACCGCCCTATGGAATCGCTCACGGAGGCATTCTTTCTTATTTTGCCCCAAGCTCTCACAGCCCAAGGAGGTCGCGCCGAAGAGCAGACAACTACTCCGGGACCTGGTCAAGATGCCAACGCGAAAGTGCCTTCTAGGACCGCGAAACTCCACTCGTTATTGCGTATGAAATTCGGCAACCTACGGTAGGCAGTAAAGGCCAAACCGGTTTCAGAAACGGACGGACTAGGGGACGACAATTCGGGGTTTATTGCAACTTACTGTGGTCTGGGACAAAATGGGGGTGGCATTGGCGAATTTATCCGGCCGCCAAACCCTCTCGCCGAAGTGAATGAGCAACGTTCAAAACTGGGCCGACACATCCCTATCTGTACGCGCAATTGTGCTCGCGGATGTATGTGAAAAACATTTAATGCGAAAAATAAATCGAGATTAGTTAGGTGGGTCATCATTCCAGGAGCCCATTGTCTTTTTCCCGCCGCTCTTGCCCGGTTCACAAGCCAAGGCTGATCTCGTCCCGCAACAATCAAAAACCTAGCGTACCAGTTGGCTGAAAGCGTCAGACCGTATCCCGACTGAATGCACAAACCGGCATTTGCAACACAAATGCTGAACGCAAGGGTTGCGCCACAAGCCGACGCTTTCGTAAAGGTATCGTAGCCCGCTTTACGAAGAGCAGTTTTTTCGTCAGCCCCTATCTGGCGACCAGCGATAGCGCAACATCCAGAGAGATTTATCTAAACCGGAAGCAACGCCGCCTACCGCGGCTCCGACCGCAAGACCTAATACTGCGCAGGAAGAATGGCTTCCGGGTTTTCTCCGGGTGGGAGTCGGTTCCAAGCTTTGGAATCCACGCAATTAAGGAGCATGTCCGCTATGCAATTAAGAAACCCCGCAAGACTCGCTCCGAAGGGAATTGCAATCGCACGGTACAATAGCGGATCGTCGTTGAAAACTCTGCGGCCCGGAGCCAATACACGTGTGCAAGATGGTACCGCACAAAATAAAGATAAAGAAAGCGAACCAAGAATTCGAGACGCCATGAATAGCCGCGACTGCATTACGTTGTCCCAGATGCCTACTTTGTATCTGAGCAGAGTGCCGCTTTCCAAAGTGCAATTCGCCGGATTTCGACACGGGGCTCGCCGGCGTTCAAGACAGAGTACCCTCTCTAGCGGGAGATAGCGCAAGCCTCTGACAAGATGATGAATGAGCCGCTGTTTAGTGAACAGCCCCCATGGGCGAAGCCGTGTGGGACCTCTGGGGTAAAAAATATAAAAGTTCAATCTCGAGAAAAGGCCGCGTAATAACGCCTCTACACTTCCCCCCTCTCCACAAAGTACTAGATTCCTTTTCAGGGCGGCTAACGACTCAAGTCGCCGAAAGAGCGCAAGCAAACCAAGCCAAACTGTTGGCGGTAAAAAAAGTCAAAGGTGAGGAAACGGCACCGGGCAAATGGCGCCATCTGATCGCGGAGAGAAGCAGCAGCGACTCTAGGAGTAAGCATGCTGCCTTTCGCACGACTTCATGGCACTGCCTGAACGAGCGGAAAAACACCGTCTCATAAATTTAACTCCCAATAACTTTTTTCTCCCCAGCGACATTTTTCTGCCTATCGTCACTGCCGCAATGTTATTTCCTTTCAGTTTTATCAACAGTTGTGTTACGTGTTTATTGCTGGCTACCTCCCCACCCAAACACTACTAATGCCAGACAAAGCTCTGTGAATTTTATAAAAACAAATTTATTCCCAAGCGTCACAGATGCACCAAGGCCGTGAGGCATGCCTTCGGACTAATTGCAACCATGGTCTCTTTTGTCCATTTACCTCAACGTTAAAATATGACCGCTATCATAGCAGTAAAATAATAGCAATAATATTGCACAGGCACATCAGATTAATCAAGTGCCACATCGAATTCGCCCAGGCGCGAATCGGACGCACTGAGAGGCGCGTTCCAGAATTCGAAGTGCATAGAGAAGTGCCCCAACAAGGAAGCAGCAGCGGAGGGCGAAGAGCTGGAGAGGAGGGCATACCCTCGGCGAAAGAAACGAAAAAGAGAACCACCATAAACGCCAGAAAACCGAACCGAGTCACGTATGACGGAAAAAGACATACCATGTCACACGGAGGGCGTGTGTGGAAGAGGAAAGAAAATCGGAGAAGGCGTATATATCCCGGGTGACGTCCTGCCCGCAGCTCCAGCAAGTCACGGCCTCACTACGCGTACGCAAAGTCCTGAAACACAGTACGCTCACCAGAGGACAAGTCCTGCATCGCGCTACCAAGGCGGGCCAAAAACCCCGAGGGGGGGCTACGATGGGTTAGACCTGCCAGCAGGGTTCTCGCCTGCGGTGCGAACCCGGCGACGGTTGCCTACGGACTGAGCCTCGGAGGCACGACGCCGGTCAATTTGTAGCCGCAGGGTCGTACGAGACACCCATGCAAGCAACCGCAAAAGCAAAGCAGCGCACGCATAAGCAGACGACGGCGAAAGGGCGAAGCAAAAACAAGCGATCAAAAATCTGAAAACAGCTCGATGCAAAGCCAGCGCTGAAATTGCGCTACAAACATCCTGTGCAGTGGCCCTCGCACACTACTTACGCCTTCAAAAGGCTGTCCTCAATAAATAACGCATCGAAGATAAAGTTTTAACACATGTTAGGCACTGTGCTACTGCGTGCAGAGCCGTGGTGGAGATTCGTAAAGCATGTGAACTGGCGAACGCTACATAAAAAAAAAAATACTTGGAAAATATTCACAAAATAGCGAAGGAAACAAAACACGACTTCGAAGCTTACTCAAAACACCCACCTCTCAGAGAAAAGCACAGAGGCAGGCACTCCGGATCAGCAGGACTTAACCAAGGGATTGCAACGCAGGCAAATCGGAGGGGTGCCCTCAAAGCTGGAAAAGTGGTCCGACAGGCCGCCCCGCGACATTGTTACGCACCGGAACTACGAGAAACTAAATGCAAGGAGCATCGGAGGCAGGGCGACGAGTTTTGGGGACATCAGTACATTTATTACGCTACTTGAGCAAATGCCACGCACTACGTACGCGGCGAGTGAAGCAGCCGAAATCCAATGTTGACGCATGAGCCCGGTCGCCAACGTCAGCGGCTACGAACACAAAGGACGGGCGGGCCTGGCCCGAAAATTGGCCCGCCGAGCTCCGGATAGCAGCTCAAAAAATACTAGAAGCCTGTCCAACGTCGGCACGGAGACCGCGGAGCGATACTAAGGTGCTTACCAGAAGAAAACAGCCCGGAAAACCGACCAGACCAATGTAGACAAACGTGAAAACACCGGCGAGCGGAACGGTAGACCCCGCCATCACCCCGCACACAATGCAGCGAATAGCAGCGCAGGGCCCTCGATTACCGCTCCTGATCATTCGGTAAGGATCCATGATCCGTGTGCAAAACCGAAAAGAGTCACCGAAGCCGCCTAGGTAGCTTAATCCGGTCCGAAATTCTACCTGTCAGCCATGATTCCGAGGAGTTAGGCCTAGCGCCGGCGACGCCGGCTCTCCGCGACAGACGGCAGTCAAGGAAGCAAAAATGATACACGGGAGGACTCACCTTCGTGTGAAATGCGCTACTGCCATTCAGTTCCGGTGTCCGAAGCTTATGCGTCAGATAACTGAGCATTTCAAGCCGGACTGCTGAGTGAGAGAAGCACGAAAAGAACCTTGCTTCTTTAACGTCGGTGCGAGCAGCCGAAATTTTTTCACCTGACAGCAGACGACGCGAGAGAGCTTCGCACAGCGAAAGCCTCGCACTAGTCACACAACACTGACTACACACACAGCTTGAAATCCAAAACTTGGAGATCGAGGAAGCTTCTTGTGCGTTTCCGGGGAGGGTTCGAAGCGCTCGACAGCCAGACAAAGGAAGACGTTCCGCCTTCGATCGCCCGCTTACGAGCACTCCATTCTCGTTGCGTATCCGAGCCGGTAATCCACAGCTTCTGCGCCCATCGCTCCAATATCAGCTGAAGCTCCAGGGAGCTTTCCGACTCCATCTAGCGGGGGGCCGTCGCTACCGAGTCGTCCGCACCAGGTCATAAAAAAGTACATCTTTCGGAGTCCTGTGCTTTAAAAAATCAATATAAATGTTCAAAGACACTTAGTTTAGAGCAGTTAAGTCTGTTTATACAACGCACGCGTAAAATTTGAGTGCTAAAACCAATTTTTGTTCAATGCCGACCACCGCCGTCTCCCCCTTGCCAAGAAAAAGTGGTTGAGCCTAGCTTCGCTCCCATTGGCCGGGCGTTGGTGACGTCAACGGCAGCAGCGTCGACGAAACTACCGGCGCACCGCCGCGCGCGCCACGCGCCGCAGCGCGCAGGAGTCGTTCTCTGCTCATGCTTCGGTGAGGCTGCGGGCGATCAACGCGGATATCTCTAGGCGGCTTGCGTAGCGTACATGTACAATCATTCATCTTCATTCCGCTTCCGTACACCTTGTCTCCGTTCGTTCCTTTGTGCGCTCTGACGATGCCTCTGCGGCAACGAAATAAAAAGTAGGATTAAGGCAAAGGGGCAAATGGTCTGATGAAACAGCAACGGATCGACTTCGGAAAGGAAATTTGTTTCCCTGCTTTCTCTTACAGCTTTTATTTTTTTTTTTGCATGCGTAGTTATTATTAGTCAACTGGGTGCGGTCTCGTCGCTTCACTGCTAAAGTTCTGAGTTTGTTTATAACCCGTTTGTTTTTGCTTCGGTAGCAACGCTATCAGAGAACATCACTAAATCTCCGCGTGAGGCGTTTCAACGAATACGTTCTTTCTTTCTGCTTTTGAAACCGCAATCGGGAGGTGAGTAAATGCACTGTAGCTTACCAGTCGGTCCTTCTCCAGAAAGAATTACCGTTCTCCTTGTGGCCTTTTGTATCTTCACAAAAAACTTCAAGCGGACCAAACCAGGCCGTAGTGTCTTTTTTTTTTTTTTTTTTGCACTGGGAGCAATTTTAATCGCAAAGAGGCGATCCGAACTACTGACACTATATGTGTGCGAAGAAAAAAAAAAAGTTCCGCTGATCTCATCCTGACAACGGCACATGCTCGCCGCGATCTGGAGGAGGTAGGCAATCGCCTTTCGAATCGTAGCCGAGTCCGTCGTGTATCTTTGTCAGCGATCAATCGCGTACGTTTAAGCTCTTTATTTCTGTTTTGCTTTAATTGCTTTCTCTTTTCTTGATTAGCGATGCAGTGTAAGGAGGCCAAGTTAAAAGTACGACAAATCCTCCTGTTCACCGTACGCCTCCTTTATAGAATAAAGATTCATCAAATAATGCACGGAAAATTTGCGCTGACAAGTTCGAACTCTGCATCGCTTTCAAGCGCAGTACAAGGGCTCGCTCTAAATCTGATTTATGTAAACATAGCTCAAGACAAAGTATTCTTCAAAATGTGTCAACATCGTGCGCAAGGAAACATCGAATTGTACAAAGAATCGTGCAGCATTCACTAGGCATGCGTCGAAGGCTCGTTTCATATCGCTCCTTCATTACGTAAGCGTTGACAATGAACTGCTCCTGTATTTGACGTCAATCTGCAGATGCATGGAAACGGCCTTTCTGGTAGCGCAGACGTATGCTCGCCGACCTGGCCTCGCATACGTGCTTGTGCGGAACTTTCTCCGAAATTTAACCGACACGCCTCGATTGCCGTGCTTCAAATTACCCCTACGTGCCTCCCTACTCGGTACATCGGCGCACTGGGCGAAACTGGAGTGCATTAATTCCGAAGGGCGCTCTGTCCGCTGCGTTTCGAACCACTTGCCTTGCACAATCGCGAGAACGACTCCCATCGCAATCGTTGCTAGAGCGTTTGGCGTGCCCCCCATACTCGGAAGAATTGTGTATCACTCTAAACATGATGAATCCGTCTATGTGGGAGTAAAATGGGGGTAAGCTCTCCTCCAACGCCTTTTATAGAAGGGAGTTTAAGGACAGTTCACTCCCTTTCTACACCTTTCTGTTCAGAGTGTAGACACCCGAATTCGAGGACCACCTGGCTGAGATTTCCGTTCGAAACGTCGCACACGTGTCGAACCTTGTTATTTCGAGCGCTGCAAATTGAAACAAACAAAAAAAAGGGTGTATAGATCCCACTCTTACTGGAAGCACATGGAGACTGCCGAAGCCAGGGTAAGCGGGATGGCGGGAGATTTGATCGTCATGAATATGTAATGAGGCAGTCAGCCGCTCGCGACCGTTTCAATGCCTGCCGTGGCCCGTGTGTGGTATACGTTGAAAGCGTTCGCTACGGCGTGCGGGCCAATTTACCTCCTCACCCTCAAACCCCTTCCACCCGCCCGCTCACGCACAGACAGGCGACATACGAGAGCTCCTCTATTATCTGTGCGAGTGCAGGGCCGCGTATATGCGGGAATTGATCGAAACCGATGCACAACAGCGTTCTGCTCAGTATATTACTTTCGAACTGCATATGCTGACCCCATGCGTGTGAGACACACCGGCGCGCGCGACAAAAGGCAGCTCCCGTGAACGAGAATGAACGAAAAAAGGGAAGATCGAACGGTTCGACCGAATACACAATGAGCGGCTCTCTTTATCGATAATAAACCTTCGCTGCCGCTCGCGATTATCAAAAGAATGGAGGGACTTTCGCAACGCATGAAGAGTTGCGTAAGACTTGCAAACTTCATTCCGCGTAACGCCGTGCACTACGCTAGCGTCGTTCGCGTTATGCAGAGCAACTGCTGAGCGTATACCCTGATGCCACTGGCTTCTTCGTAGCGCAAGCCGCGGGCCCTCGCACCGGGGGCCTCGAGCTCTTGTTCGACGATTCTTTCATCGAACGCCGGGTCCTGCGAACCTGGCATACATGAATACGTAATAACCCGGCGACACGTGGGAGATAGAAGAGAGAAAACTTTGTCCGATGAACGCATCGCCGGTCACTGAGAGCGGGATTAAAACGATATTCGGAGAGAATTTTCGCACACCTGACTGCATAATGCGTGTCTCGATCCAAAGATGTGCATGTGCGACCAGAAACGTGGGAGGAGGGAGTCCATGGTGTCAGGACAATCATTACGACAGGCCTGATGAATCCTGAAATGCGTGGAGCGGTTGCAAACCGCGTCGTCATGACACCGACATTGTGATAAGCAAGCACTTTGGCTTCGTCTCGCAGCAAGAGTTGGCTTGTACTTCTGTTCTAGACTCAAGAGGGTCAGCGCAGATCATTGAAATGCTCATAGCCTGGGCAGCACGAATACGCTTGCTTAGGAATCATATACTTGCAGCTATAATGAAGTGCAGTTTCGTGGCAATATTCCCTCACAAAAGATGACGCCGTCGCTGTAGCGATGTATGCGTTTCAAGGGCGGCTTGAGAGGTTCCAGTGGTAAAGAGCGTCGTAAACTTCCATCTGTTCACTGGTGAACGGACTAAAATCAGCACGGCATAGGAAGGTCCCACCCGCCTTGTACCTCGATCAATACGATGGATAACGTCCACGATGGACCGCGATGGACCATACCGGCTCCTCGGAGTACTGCTAAACATCATACTCTGCTTGCCAGCAATTTGTTTTCTCTTCATTCGCAATTACCTCCCCATGATACATACGATACAGAGGAGACGATGCACACTGAAAAAAACAACAAAAAACAGAGCCATGAATGTCACATTACTGCTATTTATTGTGATTAGTAAAGCTTAAACCACGAAGCCAATCATTTACAGCGCTTATTCCATCGCTAGTTGTCTTAATGCTATCAGCGTCATTACCACTGTTCTCGCCATTCGACATACGCTCTGGCAAAGCATTTACTAACCACCGAACCACAATATACGAGAGCGCTGGTCACTCCTGCCATCTTGTGCCCAGTTCGCACACTGGCGGCCCGAGCTCTCAACCGGCCGGAGCCGCGGAATAGAACGGGTTTGAACCTAGCTCCGAGGGCGGGTAAGGACAGAGCGCCATCTAGTGCCACATAGTGAAAGCAGGGCGGGTCTGCCTTTATCGGATCGATACATTGTATGCGGCGCCGAAGAAAGTTCTCGCCACCTTGTGTCGGCGTGTCTCCACCGAGTTCTCTTCGTTTGTTTTTAAATATGTACATACTGTCGCTCTGTGTTGAATCGGGACGGGTTTTTTTCGCACGGGCGCAGCGCGGAAAATCGGTTGGATTTTGGGTGCACGCATTCAAGTTTTTGGTATACTGGAATTAATTAGATAATCTGCATTAAATTTGCGTTTCAAAACCGCCGTTCTTTTGAGCACTCCGCGGTAAATTACTTCAGCTCAAAACGATTTGAACAGGAACATATTCGACGGAAGAGAGTCTGGTTGGGTTGAAATATAAACGTTGAGAAATAGTGACATCATTTTTTTTAGGCGCCGAGTTGGCTCAGTGGTTATGGTGTTCGGCTGCTGACCCGAAAGACACGGCTTCGATCCTGGCCCGTGCGGTCGAATTTCGATGGAGGCGAAATTCTAGAGGCCCGTGTACTGTGCGATGTCAGTGCACGTTAAAGAACCCCAGTTGGTCGAGATTTCTGGAGCCCTTCGCTACGGCGTCTCTCATAGCCTAAGTCGCTTTGGGACGTTAAACCCCCATAAACCAAATCAACCCAACCAAACCAAGAATAATTTATTAGCAGCCCAACGTTCAGGGGCCTATTGAATCCGTTTTTCATGGGGCTTATTTTTCAACTTTTAGCGCAAGACGATGCATAGCTGTTTATTTCCTGTATCACTCTGCACACTAAAATCTGGGCTGCAGTTTCAGTACTTTCAGAGTGCTCTAAAGTAAGCGGCAGCTTTCTACGGATTACATGTGCACTAAATTAATTGCTACCTTATGCGCCATTTGTTCTTCATAACACACTGCCCTCTACTCTCCATTGTTATGAAGTTGCTCTAATTTACATGTCGCTGTTGTACAGTGAGCGCAGTGGGCGTCTCCGTAGCATTCGTGTTTCAGCGGCATGATCTAAAAAGGGGGATAGGGATAGCTTAGTTGGATGAAAGCCTCTAAATTCAGTCCAGCTTGAGATCCCTGCGGTACTCCTGGCAGTATTCAGAGCTTGGACTGTTCAGAGCTTCAAGCGCTGAGCGCGATTCGCCCCCGTGCACGTTTCAGAAACTGCATTCCATTTCGAGGACATGCGGATATTTTGCGCATCCTTTCACGAGTTCCTCTTGCAGACTCACTCAAACTGAGCTTTCGGCCACGTCTGTGACCAGAAACAAGGTCCACCTTAGTGCCTTATCCCCCCCCCCCCTAATGTACTATGAAAGTAGCGCACCTACTTGGAACAATCTTCCCAAGACAAGAGCCAGGCGTACTTGCAGATCCTACGCGTTCCTCCCTACTTCAGCAGCTCTGCTGCCTGGAGCACCCTAGCGTGTATAGCCCCTGTATATCCAGGGCTCCCTCCCCCTCCCTTCCCGCATCGTGCACGGTCAATCTCGCCCGCAAGCCGCGCGGATTCAGCACTTTTGTTCGTCCCGTGGAAGTGGTGCAGTACAGCGACAAGCACAGGCGTCACGCCGCGCTGCGCTAACAACAGCGCATGCGCAGCGCGGAGGGGAGAGCGAGCGGACGGGAAGCCCAGAGCGCTTGATATCCACGGGCTTCGCTGCATACGCACGCACGACAGTCTCCCGCCTAGCTCCCACGCACACGCACGCTCACCGACGAGGCACACGGCAAGGCTTGATCCGAGGGGACAAAGGGGGGAGGGGAAAAGGCACGCATTCCTAGGCAGAAGGGAAGGAGAGAAAGGGGACAGGCGGCTGTCAGACATTGCAGAACAGGGAAACAATGAAGGAGATAGCAGGGAAAGAAAAAAGAAAAGAATGCGTTGCCTAAGGTTCTGGAAGGCGAGAAAACAGCGTCGCGCCCCAATCCTCGCTTCTCCCCTTTTTCTGCTCCCTACGGTCCCTTTTTTTCGCTCTTTGTCCCGAAACGCTTTTCCCCCTTCACCTCTCTCCTTTTTTTCTCGTTTACAGCCGGTTCTCGTATAGCAGTCAGCTTTATCTCTTCCTCAAACTGCACTGCCTAGTCTTAGACTCGCCGCCGGACTCCTTCATTTTGATGGCTTCCTTTTTTCTCCTCCTTCTCTCGCGTACGCGGCCACACACACGCACGTGCACTTCCTGGTCGACGCTCCTGCCGCTACCCTTACTTCTGTTTTATTTTTTCCCCAGCAAAACTCGTCTCCGCTTTGTGCCGGTGAGCGGCTGCGGGCCTGCTCGGGCTCTATCCTCTTCACATCTCTGTCCCTCTTTCGCGACTTCCCTAGGAGTAAAAGGGGAAGAGAATATTCTAGCCGAGTCGGCAGAAACCTGGAGATTACCACTGCTCCGAGTACATCTGGCTGCATTTCATTCTGGCAGATTTCTATTTCGTTCTTTTTAGTCCTGGTTTCGAAACGCGTTCGTTTCGCTGTTCTTCCTTTTTCATCCCACGACTTTCCTCTTTCCCGATTAAGACTGGAACTCCCGTCGCAGAGACCCGGTGTCGTCTTTGTGAATTTTCTCTCGGTCGTCAAGCTTATAAAGGCGCTTACCTTCCCACTGCGCTCGTGCGCTCGAGACCGCCAAAACTTGCAAGAAAGTGACTGACGTAATGGCGCGCTGCAGAAACTTCGGGAGAGTACAGCCAACTTTTGCTCGTGTTTCAAATAACATACTTTCGTAGACGCTTTTTCGGTTTGTAATGGATTTTCTCAGAAACTTAACTCCGTGGAGAGACTGGGCTTCGTTTTTAGAATAAAGTTTGCCTCGACGGCTCGGCACTCGAAAACTTTACACACTTCTAGAGCCGCATCATTTATGCTCTGGATGATGAGGTTTCATCCTCCCAAGCAACAGAGAGAACGCTTAAGCCTTTTCTTGAACGCTAGCCATGGAATTATCTTCAAGCTAGCCGTGGAAACATGACACCATTGCAGTATACAAGCCCAACAATGAACAGAGCTGCTAGATGTCTCCAAAGTAAATTTCTATTCATGCAAATAGCTATCTATAACGACGGCGTAAATAGCTATGTGTAATATTATTGCGACGACAGAGGCAGCCATCGCCGCACTTTGTGATTTATATACTCTAATTACTCCACATTATACGTCTATAGTCTCCGCATTTTTGCATTTGTGTTTTCTTCTTTCAAACGATGCGTTGGATATTGGTATACATGGTATTCGCCCGTGGTGTCCGCCTACGGCCGCTAAACAACTTGTCATCGAATTTCTTCTTGACGCTGTTTCGGTTTCATCAACCCAACGATGGCTGTGACGGGTAGGTAGCGTGAGGCATAAAAAAAAAAAACGGCAGTATAACTTCTTATACGTCGCTTGTTGTAACTCTAACTCTTGAAGCAGACTAGCTTAAGTGCTGAGAAGAAATTCTATTACAAATCATTTAGCGGTCGGAGGCGGATACTACGCGGTGTTTCATGTATTCTAATGCCTTACGTATGATTTTAAAGAAGGAAACTGTTGTGTCCCCTTATTGCTTTTGTGTGTGTGCGCCCCCTCCTAACGACCACTCAATCCTCCTCCTAACGACCACTCGCATCCCCTCCTAACGACCGTTTGCCCTTCGTCGCACGCTGTCGCCAGAGGCCCCCCCACGGTGCGCCCCCGCACCCTCCTCCTGTTCTGGGAAGCCACTCCCTGCCGTGGACGCTTCTCCACTCCCTCCTTTCTTCGGGCGGCCAGTTCGGCTCCTGCCTCGGTCGACGCTGGTCGCACCCTCATCGGCTTTAAATAAACGAAGTCTAAAAGTACCGTGTGCGTCTTTCGCTGCATTCAACACAGCGACCGGACACGACAGTGGCGACGAGAAAGTGGATTCGACCCGCGCTACGCAACGCTATTGACAAGCCATGGCTACGCGAGGGTTTCCCAATCAGATACCAGAATTCAACGGCTCATCGTGGTCATCGTGGGTTGGACGCCTTCAGTTCTACTTTGAAGCTAACAACATCACAGACCCAGCCTTGAAGAGGGCCAACCTGCTGACGCTGTGCGGGGAGCAGACCTACGATACTGTCTGCGCCCTTATTCAGCCAAGCACACCAGCGGCAGTGTCTTACGACGACATCGTAAAAGCGCTGCAAAAGCACTACGACCCAAGGCCATCCGAGGTCTACAGCCGGGCTCGCTTCCAACGACGAGATCAACTGGGAGGAGAAACTGTGAGCGCCTACGTAGCCGCGCTCAAGAAGCTCGCTGCCGACTGCAATTTTGGAACGCTGTCGACAACAGCTACCGGGCAGGAGGGAGACGCAGCTTCTTCTGCTAACACCACCATGCTTCCCTTGGACGTGATGTTACGCGACAGATTTGTGTGCGGACTGAGTGACGAGTCACTGCAGCAGCGCCTGTTCGCTGAGAAGGACCTCACATTCAGCAAAGCTTACGACATCGCCGTTCGAGCGGAGAGCGCCGGTCACCAGCAGAGAGGGATTCGCCGGAACACCGAGCCGGTACACCAGACAAGCAACCAGGTGCGCAAGCCTTCTGTTGTTGTAAAATCGGTCAAAAAGGCACAACGCTGCTGGCGGTGTGACGACCAACACAACCCCCAGGGATGTCGATTCCAGTCAGCCACGTGTAATTTTTGCCACAAGCGAGGGCATATCGAAAGAGCATGCATTACGAAACGGAGACTTGCCAAGATAAAGTCACCTTCCCAGCCTAATCACAGCGTCAACGCCTCAGAGAATACGCCGCTATCTGATCTCCATGGAACAACATCAGCAACACCATCTGTGTTGTACGACCTGAACACCATGAATCTCGGCACGCGACCGAAGATTTTTACAGAAGTAAGCGTACATCACCAGCTGATTAAGTTCGAGGTGGACTCCGGCGCAGCCTGTACTCTGATCAGTGAGGACACGTTCCGAACTTCATGGCCATCTGACGCACCCGCCCTGCAACAAGACGACACGCACCTGCGAACGTGGTCAGGACAGAATCTGCCACTATTGGGCTCTGCCAACGTGCAGGTTAACTACAACGGCCAGACCCATACGCTACCTCTGCTTGTTGTGAAGGGCACAGGATCAAGCCTTCTAGGGAGAAACTGGTTTTCTCCACTAGGCGTGATGATATGCGGCATACACCAGACGCCGAGCCAGAACATGGTTGAGCAACTGCAAGAGAAATACGAAAGAGTATTCTCGGAAGAGATTCCAGGAAACGAAGGGCCCCCGGTCACACTGGAGTTGTTGGACAACGCGCAACCCAAATTTCTGAAGGCCAGGCCGGTGCCGTTTGCTCTCCGAGATTCAGTTGAAAAAGAGTTGGACAAACTGGAGCAGCAAGGTGTCATCGAGCCGACGCAGCATTCCATCAAACTCTCAGCGTACGACTACGCTCTGGTCTACCGCAATGGGAGTAAACATCAAAACGCCGATGCGCTAAGCCGTCTGCCACTAGACGCAACTGTTGACGAACCATTTCCACCAGGAGACGTTCTGATGTTCGAAGCACTGCCAGAACCTCCGCTTACAGCAGGCACAGTTGCAGCATCTACGCAGAAGTGCGCAGCTCTCCGGCTAGTTTACACAGCTGTTCAACAAGGCAACGTGCATAAACTCAAAAGGGACAACTTCGACGCTTACCGCAGGCGAGCTACAGAGTTGAGCACCCATCGCGGCTGCATCATATTTGGGTCCCGAGTTGTGATGCCGAGAGAACTACGCGCACAAGCTATGTCTCTCATCCACGCCGGACATCGGGGCATCGTTGCAATGAAAAAGTGTGCCAGAAGCTACATGTGGTGGCCTGGCATTGACAACGACATCGAAACAGTGGTGCGAGAATGCAAGCCTTGCCAGAGCAGCCGGAGCGCCCCGCCGAAAGCTCCTGTCCCAGAATGGGAAAAGCCAGACACACCATGGCACACACTGCACATTGATTTTGCAGGACCAATTGAGGGCTGCACTTTCCTTGTGGTCGTAGATGCCTACACAAAGTGGCTTGAGATAAGGCAAATGGGACAGACGACTTCGGCAGCAGTCATTGACAACCTCCGATCACTATTTGCAACGTTCGGCCTGCCGCGCAAGGTAGTGTCGGACAACGGAACACCGTTTGTGTCTGCGGAGATCCTCAAGTTTTATCGCGACAACGGGATCTCATCAGTTACATCGGCCCCCTACCACCCAGCGACAAACGGACAAGCCGAGCGCTACGTAGCCGAGCTAAAACGCGCCCTTGAAAGAGATCAGACAGGCTCGCTGCAGCGCCGCCTTGCGCGCTTTCTCTTCAAGCAGCACACGACGGTTCAGAGCACAACAGGCGAGACCCCCTCGAAAATGATGTTCGAGCGTGAAATGCGAACCCAGCTCACAGCCATCCTCCCCGAGCCAAAGGCAGAGACGTTCCGGGAAGAAAAAGCAATTCCGCGCTGCGGCACGCTTAATGAGGGGCAGCGCGTCCTCGCCCGACAGTTTCTGAAAAAGCCACGCTGGGAGGAAGCTACAATTGTCAGACGCATAGGCCTGCGCTCTTGGCTCGTCAACATACATGGCACAGTAGCACGCCGACATCTCAACCAGCTGCGTAGATTTACGACGCCGTCTGAGAGCTGTCCGCCAGCGGAGAGAACACGTGCACCATTTTCCCACATAGCCTGGCACCTCTTCCCGGAAGAAGAGACTTCGCCCAGGACAGACCCAGGAGACACAGCGAACAACAGCCAGCCTACAAGTGTTTCTCCCCCGAGCGCACAAAGCCAGCGCGCCTCCACGCGTGAGCGCCGACCCCCTGCACGATACCAGGCAACTTTCTAAGGGGGAAGGAAGTGTTGTGTCCCCTTATTGCTTTTGTGTGTGTGCGCCCCCTCCTAACGACCACTCAATCCTCCTCCTAACGACCACTCGCATCCCCTCCTAACGACCGTTTGCCCTTCGTCGCACGCTGTCGCCAGAGGCCCCCCCACGGTGCGCCCCCGCACCCTCCTCCTGTTCTGGGAAGCCACTCCCTGCCGTGGACGCTTCTCCACTCCCTCCTTTCTTCGGGCGGCCAGTTCGGCTCCTGCCTCGGTCGACGCTGGTCGCACCCTCATCGGCTTTAAATAAACGAAGTCTAAAAGTACCGTGTGCGTCTTTCGCTGCATTCAACACAGCGACCGGACACGACAGAAACATACAATAACGTTAGGTTCCTATAGCTCTATACTTTAAGGTACTGATCTGGACTCAAAATGGTGACAGCAGCAATTGATTACTAATGTGGGCATTCGCGTGCCTGGCAGTGTTGTTGTGCCAGGTCACAGATCTGTACCAGAACTCTTGTAATCAATATTTAAGTGTAGCTACGGTGGACGAATTGCCGGGAGAATAATTGCAAGGCTAACGCCACTCGTAGCTAACAGCAACTAAACTGAACTCAACTCTGCTCCGAAGAACTTCAGAGACCAATCATACACACACACAAAAAAAAAATTACGCATACCGTAATTTTTGTGTGTGTGTGTTCTCGATTAAGCTTATATCACTACTGAATCTCTCTTCCAGCCTCTATAGGAGACATTCCGCTTGCTCTGCTTATCACTATATTTGCATTTACTGACATTGGAATAAACGTTTCCAAGATGCGGTCACATACCTTCCCCATGTAGATGTATTCGTTTATAACTTCGAGCGGCTCGCTGCCAGTCGTGAACTAATTTCTCCTTCCGAAGCTGTTAGATATCACTTTAGTTTTCTGTATATTAATTTTCAGACGCACTGTGCCTGTCTACGTCTACCATTCTTCGGAATCCATCCCCTGAGTTACACAACAAGACAATATAGTCAGTGAACCACAGATGACTAACGTATTATCCACTAACTCTTTCCCAAACTGCACCAATCCAGGTCTCTGAATATCTCCTGCAAAGAGGCGGGGAACAGCATTGGCGAGATCGTGTCTACCCGCCCAACAATTCTCCAACTTCGCTGCAAGTGTAGCACGTCCTATCGTATCACGCAGCTCTGTGTTGAGCTACACCGTAGAGTGCTCTATCTCGTCGGACTATCCTGGAGTGTTACGTGCCCAAAGGCAACTCAGTCCGCAAACATAAGAGGGACGAAATTTGCCTCGTAGATAAAAGGCGCTGATAAAACACATAGGAAGACAGGCATATACGCGTTGCGTGCGGGAAAAACAGCGACGCGTCAAAGGAAAGCTTTTTTTTCCCCTTGAAGCCATTTCGCATCCGTGTAACTCTGTAGAAGGAAAGGTGAGGAGGACAGTAGAGGGTGAGCCAAGAAGAAGTAGCGATGATAAAAATAAAAATGCGGTATATCCCATTGCCTGGTAGAAAAAAATTCAGTAGATTGGAGTGCATGAATCATTACTCATCGGCATAAGGGTCAGTGAGTGCTGAATGCCGTCATCGCCTGATTTTTTTATTTTTTTTTACTGCAGAGTCCGCGTATTTTCTCGTCCTTCCTCGGCGTGCCCCGCACTGTCCACCTACAGCGTTCTCAGCGTGTCTCGATGCTAGCTTCGTCCGTTTAGGATGATGACAGCTACTCAATATTCAGACGTCATCATCATCATCAGTCTGGCTACGTTCACTGGAGCACAAAATCCGCTCCCATATCCCTCCAATGAACCCTGTTCTTCGCCAGCTTGGCCTCCTTATCCCCGCAGACTACTTAATCTAACACTAAGTCACACATTCTGAATTCTTATTATTCACAAAGTGCAGCGTATTCGGATTCTGTGGCACGAAACCACCTGTCAGTGGCGCATCCAGAAATAGCTTTCAGGGGGTGTTGTACGCCGCCGGTTAAAAAATAAAAAGAAAGAAAGAGAGCATGTGCCAAAGCAATATCTCAATAATTTTTCTGCTTTAATAAAGCAGTAGGGTTAGCTGTTTCATTTACTGTAATATCTACATAAAGGTACGAGGGCGCAAAGGTCTCCAAGGACTTGATTCGTGAGGAACATTTATTTTCTCACATAAAGAAAAAGGTCTCGAACGAAAACTCGTGGCTATTTATAACACTTTGACATAATATACAACAATACAAAAGCTTCTGCTCAGCAACAAGTCATCAACTGCGAGCAAATGGCATTTGACAAAACTTTTAACCCATGCATGTGAACCTATGCCCCGACACAAAGGCAATTTGAAACAAAAAAAAACTTCTATGTTTGCGACAGTTTAGGATTATTTGAGGTCAATGGAAAGGATGAGAAAGTAGGCTGTGAAAAGATACGTTGAACTGAATGAACTGAGCCTACATTTAAAAGGAGTGCCATACGTCGTTTGATGGCGAAGACTGAGAGTGACTCTTTTCTTCAATAACTTCTGCTTCGTATTAAGAGCCGCGACAACGTACATCCATCTTTTCGAGAATAAACAACAGAGAACAAGAAATGTACCAGAGCATTCCTGAATAATTACTGAAAAACGAAAAGAAGGGTCACTAATAAATAAACGACCAGAAAATTTCCAGGAAAAAGTTCACCCCCCCCCCCCCCCCCTTCGGCTACGCCCCTGCCACCCAGCAAATCTCCCAGGCATAAAAGTGTATGGTATGATACAACTTAAATAAACAGCAGTTGTTAACACTGGGCGCGGTCCACGGCGTACTGTATCACTCCGCTAGCCAGTCAAAAAAATAAACGAAATCAGCTCTTTAACTTTATTAAACAAGCCAGGTGTCCAAATTCTAGAGCTTATAACTTTTTTATTCCAATCAGCTTCCTGTCTTAGTGACAAGAGAAGTTTTAACAACGCACTACTTTTTTGTCGTGGAGGAACTCTGTGCGCCGGTCCTGAATGTGGGCGGAGCTTCAGTGCAGACTTAAGTTGCATGCGACTATAATTATTTTAGGATGAAATCTAGACGCCTGATCTGCGTACCAGAGGTCACGGTCAACCTTCGCCGTCGCCATATAAGATGGCGATTGCATGGAGGCTCTAAGCACACCTTCCTCCAAGCGCGTGTCAGCGAACACGTACTCGAATCCTAATCGGCACATGCAGCGCGTATCTCGGGAGTGCGAGTGCAGACACGAGGTTAGCATTGCTTTTTAAAGCCTGGTGGCTGAAGAGCGGTGTCTTTAGTGCGAGACACTCGAACTCTTGTCAGAGGTAGTCTGAGGCCTAACTGCCAGAGCCGCCTGTACAAACGTGTCATGAGAAAAAAAAAAAAGTCCAACTGCGCTTCGAACAAGAACGCGTGAGAGCCTTCCAAGAGGGAGCAAGGCGTACATGGTGAGCTGCGATGCAGCGGTAGCGAGCTCAAGTTTTTGGTTTAGACACAGCCACGCACATCTCTGGGCGCACGCTTTGCGCATACAGTCATGAGAATTATAAGAGGTAACAAACGTTTGGCACAAAACGGCTGATTTTCTAGTTATTTCTTCACTTAATTTTTCAGCGACTTTCCGGCATTATACCCCAAAAGGGAGACCAGTCAGAAAAAAAAAAAACGAAAGAACTGTTTTTATCACATTTAATTATGCAGCAGAGAATAATTGAATCATCATACTTGGTTCCCTCTGATATTGCTCACGACTGAACCGGCCCTCTTTTCCTCGTCCCGTTTTTTTCAGGTGGTGGTGGCGATGTCAATGTGCGCGTGTCAAAGTTCGAGGGGTGAAACTTTCCTGAATCAAATACACTCGTGAAGATTTGACGGCACTGCTTGCCGGCAATACAATCTGCACAGGACCTACAATATCCTTAAGTACCATTAATTTATATATCCCAGGCCAACTTCTCGCCTGAGCTGCCATGTTTTCCCCACTCAATGCGGGAAGGAGCAACGTCTCCGCGAGCTGTGGCCTAGTGGTTTGAGCATCCGCCTAGCATGCGGGAGGTGCGGGGTTCGACCCCCATTGCCGCCGGGTACCCACCGGTGATACAGTGGGCACAAGCTGTTCTGGTCAGGTGCCCGGCTTATTCAGAGTGAAATGCTTGGAAAACGGGTCTTTGACCCAACCTTGACCAAACGAAAATACCTTGCGCCATGGCGCTCTTTGGCCGCAGGTAACCTTGCGCCATAAAAATTCATCATGATAATCATAATTATATCCCACTCCAAGTTATCTCCAGAGCTGCCATGTTTTCCTCACTCACTGCGGTAAAGAGCAACCTCTTCGAAAGGCCACTACAGACGATCGAAGTTGTCATTATCAACATCAGCCTAAGTCCACTGCAGGGCAAATACCGACCCGGTATTCCTCCAATTTACCCAGTCGTGTGCACTACGCCATGTTTGAGACTCGTTTAATAAACCCCCAGATTGGACTCGCGCATGGACTCTGTTCCCAGCTCAATTACTCGTTGCGAACTTGGGCCAAATTAAAAACGCACTCCTGCCCGGAGAAACGATAAGCTGGCAAGTTCGAAAATTCTGTCAAAGTTTTCCTATTAGAGCTTAGGCTCGTCCTAATGCCACGATGCATGCGGAATCGCACGAAATCCTTCATTCACTTTTTCGGTTTTAATCATTTGAGGCGATCAACTGTCACGAGCATAATCGCTGCTTAGAGTGTGCGGTTAGAACTCTTCCTTTCAGCAACGCTGCCGGATCAGCAGTGGATAATGAAAGTTCATGTCCTAATTACATCACAACCGATTTATTAAATGTAAACTTTTGCAGTTGTACCGTGCACCTACAGCGCCATCACTTATTTCAAAATGTGGAGTTAGCCATATTTTTAGTGCGAAAACACTAGTTAACTCCCAATCCCTAAAAAGTGTTAGAATTTTAACTAAGCTAAACCGAGTAGACGTGCGAAAACATGCCTTTAGCCTTGGTTGGCTAATGGTTCTGCTTTGCTGGGTCGTTGGCACACCTGGCGACGATATTAGACTCAGGTTAAGCTTTAGTCGAGGTTAAGCTGATCTGATCTGTTCGCGCCTGAGATGAAGTCCGGTGAAGACAACACTGTGCAGTGCACAGAGTGAGAGTGTGTCCCAGTCTAACACAAGGCGTGATCGGCTGCACCGACAGCATATTACCCTCGTGCAGTGACTAACGAAGCTGATCTGTTTGCGCCGGGGCGGGTTTGATACCCAGTAGCGGCATTATTAATTTTATTTCTGCATGAGCTGTTGTTATGCTAGGATTGGCCAAGGTCATCTTCAAGGTGAAGCTTCACATAAACCCGGTCAGCCAGTTAGGCCTCGTGAAGTGGTACTTTCGCGATAAAAGCCGATGGGTCTCTGAAGCCTCGACTTTTGACGCTCGACCTGTGGCCCTTGGGATGAAATGACTTAGATTCGGTGTGGCTAGGGGAAGGTCACGTAGTACGAATGAGAATATGTAATGAAATGTCAATGCAAGAGTCGAGTGAATTCGAGGGACAAGTTACGGCAATGTTTAGGCAACAGTCAATGTAATTCGAAAGGAAGTGCTTTCGCACGCCATACTTGGTTTAACGGCGCTGAAACTGTCGTTTATTACAGCCGCATCGAGAGAGAGAGGAAAAATCGGTTTACTGAAGTGAGCCAGATTAAGCCTCAACAAATCTTGGCTCCGGAGCGCCAGGGATCGCTGGTCGTCGAGCGGCAAATGGTACGGTAGTCAGCCAAAACGAAAGTTGCGGACCAATCAGAGCGACTGCCTTCGATATCAGGGCACCGTTTCTTCTTTCGTTGATGTTGTTTCTGGTGGCTTCAAGGAGCTCTAAGCGCTAGCACAGTGTCAGTGTTACAAATCCTCTAACGCATTTCTGCACTTCCCGGGAAGCGCTGCGGCTGTAATACAAAGGGAGCTTTTCCAGCACAAGCCTAAGCATCGCTCCCTTTCTCTTTCATAAAATGCGTTTCCAAATTAGACTTTTCCTTCAACGGGAAGAGTGATTCGGTTTCCCTCTATAAATGGCCAGTGGGGAGGCATCGTTTCCAGGGCATTAGTCAGCACAAAATCACGTTCGTGTGCTCTGGTCCTGCTACTTTTTTTTTGCCACATCGTCATCATTTTGCTCATATTTAAGTATGCTGTCGCCCCTGTTCCAAAGAGTGCCGAGCTAAGAGAAACAATTAGACGCACTTCAAACAATCCTCGGTGCACTATACAACTTCTGAATCCGAACCATTATCTCGCCCTTTGACAGGCGGTAATCCTCTAGCTCCATCCACTTTACGCGTATCTTCATATGTATTCGAGGCAAAAAGAACAGCAAGATAGCATCAGCTTCGGTTTCCTGCTTATCGCCCTATGTCTCAGAGAGTCGGCTGTAGCACTGCTGAAGTAAATGAAAAGTCAGAGCGAGGAGGATTGTACAGATTCAGCCTTCGCTGAATGTACAGTGCAAAGTTGTGGCCATAATCATCATCATCATCATCATTTTATTCCAACATCAACATTACAGATGCATTACAGATAATCCGGAGTACGCTTCTGTGATCTATTCTCACGGGTTACGCACAGGTGCTGCGAAATTTTTTTCGCTTACTGACGAACACAGCTGCAGAATTTTCCAGTTTATCTATTAAAAGCCACCCAATTTCGGCAATTCAATCGAGAGTAAGTCGGCAGAGTCGTGCGTTGGGATATGTTCGAACACCGAAGCGTGCTCCGTGTGAATGAATTAAAAAGCTTATTTCTCAAGGAGGGCCCGCAGCCCATGAGTGTAGGTAGGGGGCCCTAAATATCTCCGTACACTCTACACAGAAAAAAGTAATAAGGGAGCAAGTTATCCTCTAGGGCACTCCCTTTTATAAACCGTAGTTTTCTATAGATGACAGCTTGATCCCTTTTTATTCTTATTTAGGCGTACTCGTATTTAGAGTCTACACAGTACAGCCGCGACTGTACACGCGAGAGGTCTGCTTTCAAGTGCTACAATTCACCCCCAAAGTGGTTTTCCGAGTCTGCGGCTGTCCGCAGGGAAAACTACCGTCTCCAACTCCGCTATGTTGTATAATGCAGATTTACGATCCTCCATCCGCATCCTCCAGCCTCATCGTTCCAAGATGAAGTCGAGATGTCTTACGTTGTCATCCACATTATCAGCCTCAACTGCAAGCAGCCTCTCTTCTCCAGCGGAACGTCTGCGCTGCCTGACTGCCTTGTGCTAGAGATGGAAGACTGTCGATGTGTTCTACTCGGGTCACAGCGCTCGGTAGCCCTCAGGGCGTGCAGGTTACAGCTGCGGCGGCTTGTGACTTTCAGTGCGTGCGCCATTGCTTGTCGCGCTTGCTACGGACCACATTGCTCTACTTCATCTTATCCTTTAACGCCCTCTCATCCCTCTCACCCAGTGCAGTGTAGTCAACCGGAGCATTCATCTGGTTAACCTCCCTACCTTTCCTCTACCACTTTTCTCTCTATCTCTTTCTACTATCGTCTCCTCACCCACCGCTAAATAACGCATGTTCCGAAGCCCCTGATTCCTGCGTCCCATCACTACGACGCCGTTTACTAGTGGACAGAAAGCTGCTGGGCCGGAGGACGTGCAGGGGCACAGCGCCTGTCGCGCATGAAGGGTGCGCAATACACATGTAAGATAGCGGCACAGCTCTCGCCCGCAACGGTGCGCGCTGCAGTAAGGCAGTGCGACGCTGCCTAGCCCCGATAAAGAACGGGAGAGCCGGGCCTCTGCGGAAAGCAGCGAGAGATAGATAGAAAGAGAAAAAAGCAAAGAATAAAGGAAGACCGCCCAGATAAGCGTGGAGGCCTGCTCCAGCACATTGTGCGGAAATACGGCTCACATCCGCAAACACCGACGGCTCGCAGCACTAGAGATAGGGCAAGGCGCAAGGACGCCCGCCGTGCGTGCGCTTATGAAGGAACAAACGAAGGAAAAGATCAAGCCTGAAAAAAGAAAGAAAGAAAAAATGGTAGGGAGATACAGAATGAGCGAAGCAAAAAAGGTAAGCCTATCTCGTGAAGTTGCATCGGGCGAGCCAGCGAAGCGGGCAGAACTATGTAGAAGTCAGGGCTCACGCAGCTCGCACACGTACGCAGGCTTACTTTTACTTTTTTCACTCTCTCTCTCTCTTTCCCTGCGCTCTAACGATTGCTTCTTTCGTTCGTTCTTTTCTTCTTTCTCTCGACGAAATCGAGAGCACGCCGTGATAAAGCCCCAAGCTTAATAGACTGGGGCTGCTTCGAACGCTGAGCTAGCATATTGGGTTATGCAGCGCGCGAGCGGAAACGCGAAGATTGCGGTGCCCACTTGAGAGCGTATAGCAACGCGCACGAACGGAGTGGAGACAAAAATAAAAAAAAAGTGAACCGTCGAAGGTCGACTTGCGCGGTGCTCAATTTTAAAATGTGTTTCGTTTTAACGCGTTTAAAACGTGGAAGAAACATTCCTCATATTTTTTCTTCTCGTCTGATTCTGCGGAGAGAGTGTATATGCCCTGAAGGAGTTTACAGAACATTCCGATTGCACTCCCGCCTTTACGAACGGCGCCCGTGCATAGGAATTTTGGCTCTATGTACTTCTGCGGTGCGGCCATGCAAGAGACACTAAGAAGGGTCAGGACACAGCCGAGTACAAGACTATATAAAACCAACTGGCCCAATTTTTAATGACATAGTATTAGGAGTGCCATGAAGGCGAAAACTGTCTGGCGCCGTTGTCGCACGTGCGAAACCCCGGTCTAAAAGGTACTGAGGTGTGAAAATAGGATAAAAAATATAGTAGCGCCATTATAGTTTGGTTTGGTTCATTGGGGTTTAACGACCCAAAGCTGCTCAGGCTGTGAAGGACGCCGTAGTGAAGGGCTCCGGAAATTTCGATCACCTGGTGTTCTTTAACGTGCGCTGAGATCGCACAGCGTACGGCCTCTAGAATTTCGCCTTCGTAGCGCCATTATAGTATACCAGCACTATAGTAATCACAAAATGAACAAGGAGTGGACAACCCCGAGGTGCTTGCCGTGATATTATACTATTATAGCAGTAAGTGTAAGGTTGTAAGAAGTGTTAATTAGTATATTTTAGTTAGTTCTTAATTAGTACTGAAAAATGAAGGTTAATCATTGACATCCGCATGTACATATAGAATCGGTAGTAATGGGTGTAGGTGCGTGTATGAAATAGTTTTAATGGTTATGATGCCTAATTAGTTACCAATGGAAATGAGAGTAAGAATAGGATGGAAATAGGATGGAACATGAGTAAAATAGGATGGAACAATAGTAAAAGGGATCGCAATACGATAGCATCAAACTCACAATAGAGCAAAAAATAAAAAATAGAAGCTATTATGAATAGAAATGGAATAATAAAATATGAATTGGAATAAAATGAAAGTATAAATAGATTGGCGAATGAACGACAACGGAATCAGAATTGGAATAGGATCTGATGGTTTATACGTAGTTTATTAATGGGGGCTTAACGTCCCAGAGCGACTTAGGCTCTGGGGGGACGCCGTATAGTGAAGGGCTCCGGAAATTTCGACCGCCCGGGGTTTTAACGTGCACTGCCCTTGCACACTACACGGGCCTCTAGAATTTGGCCACCACTGAAATTCGACCGCCGCGTCCGGTATCGAACCCGAACTTGAACAGCCGAGCGCCGTAACCACTGAGCCACAGCGGCGGGTTGAATAACATCTGAAGCCCAATAGATCAACCGAGTAACTGAATAATGCTATCGCATTTTCTTCACATCAATCCATTTGATCGCCCACTAAATTTTCCGCTTTATTTTTGGATTATGAATCGCTATAGATTATTCGCCGCCGGACAAAATACAGTTTCAAAGCTGCTTTTTGTTTGCATGGCTGCATGGCTTTGTTGCACTATGCAAACCACATTACCGTGATGCCGGCAAGTGGTCCACGTCATTTTCTGATGGCGTGTCATATTACTATGACGCATAGTGCAATCTCGCTGGCGGTCATATCCCGCAGTCGGTGACGCCCTCCTCGGCAATTTCTAGAAACGTCCCGCCTCGGTGCAGCTTGCTGTGGACGTTACTAATGCGCCCACAATGTTTCACGGCGTCAGGCAAGCGACGTGAACAAGTAAGGCGTCACTATAACTTACAGCGCTCACTTGATAGGTACAGTCGGGGACAAATGTCTGTGGACCATGTTTTCCTCTAACGAAGCCGATTGCTCTGCTATTAGTCGGCGGCTGGAGACCACACTTGTGGAGGTAAAAGCCAAAATTTTGTTCTTTCATCTCCACAAGCGTGGCCTCCAGCCGCCGTATAATAGTAGAGCTATAAGCTTCGTTTGAGGAACACGTGGTCCAGAAACTTTTGTCCCCGACTATACGCCACAGGAGCCACACCTTTCGTACATATGCCACTCAACAATACAGAGCCGCAAGCAACACATAATTATGCTATCCCGAACAAAAGAGATTATAATATAAAAAACAGTTCGTTTATTAAAACTAAGTGCGCGCTTGGCCGTTTTCAGGGTATCGACACGTATTGAAGACACGTTGAGAGTATATAGATGCTTTCAAGGTTCACAACTTGATAGAGCGTACGTGCATTTTGGGCTAGGCCGTGCATGCGCTGTAAGTTGCACCTGTGAAATTGCCCAATCAGAATGCCGCTGCCACATACCAGTGATAATACGGCCGCTTCCAGGAAGCTAAACCATAAGCGAGTGGAATTCACCGACACGATGATTGTCAGCACATAGTCATTCTGCGTGCTTTCTTTCTTTTTGTTCTCTTTACTTGTTGCCTTGGATCTGAAATATCCACATCTGCATTTGTTCTGCTTGGATCTGTAGCGTGATCTGCAGTAGGAAATAAATAAATAAATACATCTGGAAAGGTGGTGTACGGGTGAATAAGAAGAAAACGCGACTGCACAACGCTCTCTTTTGCAGCTAATTAGCACGTAAGTACAGTAGAAATTTTATTCGGCGGCGGGCAAGCAATCGCCGATCATCGAAGAACAGAGTGCCGCGACCCACATTTGACCCATATTCATAAAGCGTGATCCAGCATTCCATCAGCCAGGCCATGGCTTATCACCCAAGTGGCGGAAATCGCTGCACTGATATCCTGGCAAAAAATGCATACCGATAACCTGCACTGCCGGAATGGGAGTGCGATAATGGGGCGTCAGCAGTATAGAGAGATAAGGCTAACACCCGGCTGAATCCCCTAAATGTAGAAGGAATTTGCACACTTTCAGGCAAGAAAAAAAAATAGGCCTGAAATTTCGATGCTTCTTCATTTAACATGTTGATCTCGGTTGATGGCTAACCAATGTTCACCCGAGAGCAAGGCTCGACCCCTTCGACTGAGAGCACAACGCCTCTTTGTGCATTGTTCGGAACAAGATGTTTGCATCATCACTGTAAATTGATTTCTTAATTTTCTTCTGTTCTGTGTAATCCCCCCCCCCCCCCCTCTCCCGTAATGCAAGACATTGCGCGGTGGATACCTCAATAATACATAAAGACCTTTGCGAAAGAATGAATGAAAAATACGTAGTAAAAACAATGCCGCCGAAGGTAACGGGCGTATCTCAGTTCCAGGTCCCGAAAGATGGCGCCTAAAAGGGATGGGCACGAATGCAACGTGGGGCATTATATTTTTTCTTCTGTAGATACGATAAAAGGAAGGCGCCATTATGGACGACAACTTATTGAATATCAAACAGCTAACCTTCTGAACAAAATACAAGAATTAACAGATCTGAGTGCTAATGTCTCTAAGAACACGCTTAAAGCTCTGCTGCTTGAAAATAACTTGGAATTCAATTAATCTGCCATGTTTCTGTTCATAGTTTGTATTTTCTGGGAGTGGATTATCGTTTTGAATCTTGTTGTTGTGTGTTGCTATTATGATGTTGCTATCATGTTGCTAAACTTGCAACAACCATGTTCAGAAATGTGTACATTTGCTTCTTTGTACTAAGTATTCTGTGTTGGCATGTTCGGTCTATTGTTTGCTACATACGCGTTTTTTTCCCCATTGCACAATTTATTTACCCTTTTTTTTCCCTCAGTGCTGTGACATTTTCTTATTTCCCCCCAAAGATCTTGGTGTGGAACTTTTCGCATAAATCTATGTTAAATGACTGTTTGTTCCGAACTGTATACGGGGCAAGAGCCATCGTCAGGCGTTTCCCCTTTTGCTCTTGCTCCTCTTTCTGCATCAAAAAGGAAACAAATAAATCAAATCAAATAAGGTATAATTAATGTCATATGGCAACGCACCTTGGAGGCTGGAACAGCAGCTTTATTGGTGTTACAGTTGTTCCAGCAGTCGAAGTTCAGGAAACTTGTTTTCGTAAAAGTGCCTTCTGCTGCACTTGTTGAAGCTTACCTTAGGTTTAGGTTCATTGGGGTTTAACGTCCCGAAGCAACTCAGGCTATGAGGGACGCCGTAGTGAAGGGCTCCGGAAATTTTGACCACCTGGGGTTCTTTAACGTGCACTGACATCGCACAGCACACGGTCCTCTAGAATTTCGCCTTCATCGAAATTCGGCCGCCGCGGCCGAGCTCGAACCCGCGTCTTTCGGGTCAGCAGCCGAGCGCCGTAACCACTGAGCCACCGCGGCGGGGCTGAAGCTTAGCTTACTTTGGCAACAAAATAGGGGCGGGGCACATTGCTGGGCATGTACCTAACCACTGGCATTAATAAAATGGGGGAAAAAAGTAACAATACGCTGCGAAAGAGAAATAACTGAGCGGTAAATGAGGGGTAATAGGCAAGAAGGTAGTACATCTGTCGTTTTCTGCGACAGGTCAACTGTGACGTCAACAGTTCTGTTCGTGACGCACAAATCGGAGCTATAGATAATAAGGCTTGTTACCGTACACGCTTGCTTCCTGCTGTTCCTGTCCTCTTCGCTGTTGCGATGAAGCAATGGTTTGCCCAATTACGGGTCGTTCCGGCCGCATTCCAGTGAGAGCTAGAACGACGAGGCAAAACGTATATAGATATATATAATATGGGAGAAGCACACTGCCCTAAATGGGCGTCGCCATCACGATGGCCGTGCAGTGCACAAATGACATGCACTCCTATTCGCCACTGTAAGCCTAACCTTTGTGCGACGTGAAAGGTCACTAATGCAGCTCTACCCTTCTACTCCTCTCCCCTCCTCCTTCCTCTATATCTGCATTTCTTTCTTGTCATCTCCCCCCCCCCCCCCCCCTGCTCTCTTTATCTCTGCATTTCTTTTTTGTCTTTCACCCAGCACGAACGAGACAGGAACATAAATATGGTCGGTTCGCGAGTAGATATGCCCCGCCCCGTTGTAGAGACTGCTAAAGTAGAAGCCTGGGCGAGCTTGTATCTAAAACAGCGCGAACAGGAAAAAGATGAATAAGAGCCGGACGTTTCCTTCTTCGTAACAACATATCAAATCAAATAAAGCTTTATTTGCTCATTCAAGAAAAATTTATGCACAATGTTTGGACCGACACGCTACATGACTACTATCAGGTGCAATACAAAACAGGACAGAACCCCAGGTGGTCGAAATTTCCGGAGGCCTTCACTACGGCGTCCCTCATAGCCTGAGTTGCTTTGGGACGTTAAACCCCTATAAACCAAACAAAAGAGGACATTTTGGCAACCGCAATGTGAAATGTTTGAACTCAGATTTTAAGAAAATACAAATTGCGAAATAAGACATCGAAATCATCCTGTGTCTGATTAATACAAAATATAGCATTTGGGCAACCGCATGAGGAAGATGATTGGTTTGGTTTATTCGGGTTTAACGTCCAAAAGCGACTCTGGCTTAAAGGGACGCCGTAGTGAAGGGCTCCGGAAATTTTTACCACCTGGGGTTCTTTAACGTGCATTCACAACGCACCGCACACGGGTACACGAGGAAGATGAGAAACAACATTTGAGCGAAATACATGTATTGAATTCAAACAAAATGCAGATAGCGAAATCACGTCCTTACTTGGTTGTGCAAGGAAAACAACTTCGAAGAGAGCTTAAAATTTCTCGCGAGTTTAATTCTGTCGGCAGTGCATTCCAGACCTTCGTTTCAATGAATTCAGTTAATCTTTCACCGCATCTATTGTTATGGATTGGAATGTTAAAATTACCGTTAGCGGCATGTCTTGTGTTGCGAACAAGCAAAATAAATAAGCTGAATGGGAGAGGAGGGTTAGTTGTTCATATACTATTAACTAGAAGGGAAGATTTATAGTCGCGCAAGGCAGGAAATTTTAAACGCCAGGAAGGAAATTTTAATACTCCGTTTTAATTTTAATACTTTTAAAGCTCCAAATTTATTGTTGTTTCGTTCCGGACGGTTGTGCTAGGTTTCGGCTGCGTTTCGGGCAGTTGCAGACGGTAGCAGTGCAGCTGGAGGCCCCATTAGGCTTGCGCGCTCCAGAATCGAGAGCGTATCTCAAAAACTAGGCTGAATTGCAGCTTAAACTTTATCGTCGAAGCAAGGTAAGTCATAGCGAAAAGCAACAACACCAGTAGTTGCCGGTAAACATGCCGACCGGAATCGCAAGGACTGCTGAATTGGCTGAAGTGGGCGGCCATCGCTTGGAAGGACGCCGCCATGTTTTCACGCTAAGGGCGCAAAAGCCGCAACTGACGATTGCATTCGTACGCTAACGCTATTTCCCCATTAGCGTTCTGCGCATGCGCACTATGGACCCGCTATTCCGCTATGCACGCAATTACGCAAAGCCCGCAATACTAAAACTCTCTAATGTTCAGTTGTAGGTTTGTAAAAGTCGTCACATTGCTTTAAATCCTCTTTGGCTCGTGCAGACACTGTTTCGTTGCACTAACGTGCATTAAAACGCCTTGAAGGGTCATGTAGATACGAGCGCAAGAGCTGCCAAGGCCATCTCGTCGCAGCGGGCAACGTCTGCTTCGTCGTCTGTTTACGACGGTGCAAAGTCAGTTCGCATGGCGAGTGGCAGTCCGGCTCAGCAGACGGTAGCCACAGTGCTGTGCTCTTCGACAGCCGGTAATGCCGCCGACAAGATTCGTCGGCCAAGGCAAACTGGTCGCGATGTGCGCGGACATGCCACTCTTCTTCGTAACTCAAAAACCAGGCAAGGAGAGTGGGATCCATGGCGTCTACTATCAATTTCGTAGCCCGTCGCCCGCGCGAATCGCTTTAGCGCATTCCGTTGTTCGACTAAGCGTAGTAAATTGGGGCGACGTCACGATGACGTAGCAGGGAGGCGGATCCGTGTCGTCACGCCGCCGTCACCGCGGCTCGACCCAATCAGCGAAGAGCGAATGCGACATGCCGCAAAAGGCGACACCGGGAGAATACCACCCCTGTTCGCGCTGTTTTGGCTGCTCGCGTAGTTCGCGGCATCAAAAGTGCACAACGCGATGGGCGCTTCGAATTCTACAGCCTTCAATGAAAAACAAACAAAAACAAAACCTTTAGTGCAAACATATCTTCTGTCAGCATGAACACCACGAAGCTCCATCATCATTGCTCTTAAGTTGGTCACATGGTGCCTCAGTGGTGACGTCCCTGAGTTTTCTATTACGACAGGCAGAGCAAGACAATTAATGCTTGGATGACGCCGCAATCTCAGCAGAACTTTCTCGATGCGGCTATCTCCGCAACAAACAAAAGAAAAACCCCACTTCTGCTCTATCGTCAGCCTCGTTCAATCTGCGACGCCGCCGCCATTCACAGTCAGCCCTCACTGTTAACGTTCTACCCGCGGTCAAATCAGAGGCAACAGCGCGAACGGCCTTGCGACGCCTACGCGTATACGGATGCGAGCCAAACCTAGCTATAGCGCGGATGAGGCACATAAAAGGCTATTTTACCAGCCGCCGGCTGCAGCGCTGTTGGCGGCACACGACTCTGATAACGACACCGTCTCCTCGCTGCAGGTTTTCGCCCAGCCAAGCTACTTGGACGGCCGTAAAACGTCCAATGGCGGAGCATTGAACAACGTCGTTTCACTCCTGCTGGTCGTTAAACGTTTTTTACGGCATCCGCAGTACTAGGACAACTTCTTTTGTTAGCGCCGGTCAGTTAACTTTTCGCCCGCTCCTTCCGAGTCGTTCTTACTCCTTGTTATGCTCTGCAAAACCGCCGTTAACTACAGCGGCTAGAGGTGGGCGTTCTTCCAAGCTTCGAGATTGGAAATTTGACCCCCGTGTCGTTCACTTCATTCGGAGTATCTTTTGTCTCTTCCCGCAACAAACGGACCGAGTGAAAAGTTCGACACCGAAGGCTGTTAAAGGGCAACTGCAGCACTTTTTTGAGAATTTCGCGATATTCAAGAATTCAAATCTACATAGGCTGTAGTTGAAGCATGCCAAGTGTTCTTGCACTACCATTTAATGTAGTGAAGTAATCGACGATTGAATTTTGCGCTTCTCTTTAATGCACCGAAGGAGTGCAGGGAAATTCAGAGCGACATCACGGAAGGTATGGTTTCAAATCACCGCTGTCGTCAGCCACACCCTGCCCTGACTCATTAGACGCTGCCAAACAACTCTCGGCAGGGTTTGCCTTCGGTGGCTTCGGTTCTTTTCCTTCAAAACAGGCGTTTGTGTATTGGAAATGTGCCGATACCTTCGATGACGTCATCATGCGCCTCCCACTTGGCGTTGTGCGCTGCGGAGAAGCTTGAAGGGCGTCCGGATTTTAATCGGCGATTACTTCACTATTTCAAGTGCTAGCCCAAAAAGACTTCGCATGCTTTACATGCGAGTTTCACACGTTCGACCCTCTTAAGCTCGTTGATTTCTAAAACCTTTGCAGTTTCCCTTTTAAGGCCAGGTTTCACGTGTATGCAGCGTGGGTGCCGTTGGCGTAGCACACACCGGGCGCAACGTATCGCGGCGATTGGTCGGAGCGGAGTGACGTCACGGATGAGGACATGACAACGCTCTACGCTTACTGCTCTCCGCAGTAGAAGGGCGCCGCCGTCGCCGCATTCGGGGGCAGGCAGCAGTTTGTGGCGATTTTTTTCCCCAATTTACTCGCTTATCTCTTCTACGATTGGTAGCGGCGACTTGGAACGTCGTAACTGGCACACAAACAAGCAACTTTAGGTTGTTGGCTCTGGTATTGAGGGCGGGCAAGGTTGGCGATACACGAGAAAGTGATAGAATTAATGGCGAAAAAATTGGCAGTGGTTTAGCTCTGGTTAGACCTGGAGGATTGGGAAAGCAACGAAGAAAGAGAGAGGTGATCGAGAGCACGCGGCGGCGGCGGCCCCGGCACGCTAGCTATACGCCGCTACTGCGCATGTGCAACTGGCGAGCGCGGCGGCGGCACCTCTGAGTCATTGCTCCTCGCGCTGCGCAGTATGGACTTTCCTCGGCTGCGCGAAATGGCTCGGCGACTAGTTAGTGTTGCTTTCGTAACACATGATGTTTACAAAACGCGGCTCAGGACGTATCCCCTGGACAGTCGGTGCCCTCAGTTGTGCGAGAGATAAAAGAAGAAAGGGGGAGAGGGAGGGTGCGTGCAACTGCCGCCATAACCCTCCTCGGAAGAAGACCAAACCTCAAGAGTGCTTACTCTTGTTGCTATTATTACTAATAGTGGCTCTTTATTAATAAAATAACAAAGGAAGGAAACGACCTTGCTAGCCACGGCATCTGCCATCGAAAGCTGAAGAACCAGAGTTGCGGCTAGCTTGAGGAAAAGGACAGGGAGAGGATAAGAAAGGGAGGTGCGAGAGAAATAAAGGATAGGGGTGGGGTGGCAATGTACATAACATACAAATAAATTACGGTGTGTTTGGTTCACACATATTTGTGAACCAAATGTGTGTGTGTGTGTGTGTGTGTGTGATTTTATTAGGCTGTTATGTTTATCCACCTGTAAAAGAGTGCAAAGGTGATTTCACAATTCGCAAGTTTGTTTCAAGAATCTTGAGCCCATATATATGCAAGCATGAACGACTTAATGTTATTTACGTTTACGTCTCAAATTACTGCTGTAATGCTAGATATTTTCGCCAAGTACCTACAAAGGCATCAAGTCTACTCGGAAATACTGCCCATGAGGGTGTAATCTACGCGACGAAGTAGTTGCACGCACAAAGAAAACAAATGCCTCGCGCTGAGAGCACTTCTTTGGTGCAAGCTGTCATTTCTAGGCGGTTTGTGAAGGCATATTATCAGCGCTAACAGACGCTTTTATGCGAAGCATACTACTTTAGCTACCACTTCAGCCTTTCACCGTGGTTATGCGCCTCCAAATCACGTGATACATGACGTCACACCACGTGACACGATGACGTCACGACAGTAGAGAAACGGGGGCCCACCTCGCGCCGTCGCTGTGGTTGTGCGCCTCCAAATCACGTGACACGATGATGCCACACCACGTGACACGATGACGTCACGGCAGTGGAGAAACGGGGGCCCACCTCGCGCCGTCGCTGTGGTTATGCGCCTCCAAATCACGTGACACATGACGTCACACCACGTGACACGATGACGTCACGGCAGTGGAGAAACGGGGCCCACCTCGCGCCGTCGCTGTGGTTATGCGCCTCCAAATCACGTGACACATGACGTCACACCACGTGACACGGTGACGTCACGACAGTGGAGAAACGGGGGCCCACCGCGCGCCGTCGCTGTGGTTGTGCGCCTCCAAATTACGCGACACGATGATGCTTCGCATTCTCAAGGCTTAACCAAGTTAAGCCTCAGCCGTTTTTTTTTTTATTTCCCGAACTACAACGTGCGATAGTGTGCTGTCACTTATTTTTGCCGGGAAAAATAGCATTACAAGAAATCTCCTTAAAATCGACGTTGTAGAATCAGCTTTATACTCGAATTTGTACTAAAAATAGCGCCCTATTTATGCTCCCCGAATTCCGCAAATAAAACCCAGAAAACCCTATCTAAAGTGTGTGTGCACATCATCATGGTATATTCTTGTAGACATTGCCGTGAACAGTAGACGCACCTAGCGGCATTGTTTCTGTTCAAATGCATATGACGTCAGGTGTTACAGTCTCCTGATTTCCCTGCCAGGCAGAAAACAGAAAAAAAAAATCGACGTTGCGACCAGCCTCGCCCAGACCGCAATCCGTCACAGATAAAGCATGCGACCATTCAGGACATGCCAGGCTGAAAAATTAGCTCAACTGAGATGGAGCCCGTATTCAATCTTAGTATAACACGATCGTTATGTTGCCATCGGAACCACTACATAACCAGGCCCGACACACCGCACGTGTACAGTAAACGTTTTCCTTAATGCATCGTGCCGGTGAAGGCATGCGGAAGAGCTTTTCGGGAGGCAGCTAAAGATAAAGGAAAAAAAAGTGGTAAAAAAATACAAACGACGACTACGTAAAAAAAGAAATGAGAAAGAAAAACAGATACGTAACGTTTGGGCCACTCAGTCCGCAAGTGTCACGCCTGCCGCGGAACCAGCGCGAATGCGGGCTAGCACGACAAAAAGAAACGGCCTCGATCTTTCCGCTTCACGTGCCGTACTTCGAACGCGCGCGCACGCACACACACGTACAGCTGCATGCGTGTGCGTATGCGTACAACTGTATACAGAAAGTGTACGTGCATACGCGCACACACAGACATACAAATTCGCACAGACGCGCGTAAGTGTACGCACACACGCTGTCCCACCCACAATGATATACAATGGTGTTCATGCTCGGGCGCGCACACACACACATACACACGTAGTACAGGGTCGTCCACTCTAAGTACGAACACGGCGCAGCGTGGCCGCGCTCCGCGGGGCGCGAGCGCATCCGGCGCGGCCGCGCATCGAAGCTCTGCGGCGCAGGCGCACACGGGCCTGGAGGCGGTGCTTCGTGTCGTCTGCTGCAGCGCGGGTGCGCACAGTGCTTGCTCTGCGGTGAAGCGCTCGTGTGCACCCAGACAGCACTGCGGGAAAGCGCACTAACTACAGCGCGTTGTCGCTGGTCGCGCGTACGACAACTCAGCGGCATCTCGTCTCAGTGCCACGATCTCGGTGATATGCATGTATTGCTGAAAACTTGTCATTTCAGGTTTGAATTGATTTGGTTTATGGGGTTTAACGTCCCAAAGCGACATAGACCGAGGGACGTTATAGTCGAGGACCCCAGAACGTGCGCTGACATCCCACAATACACGGGTGCCTTGCATTTCACCTTCATAGAAAGCTTTATTTTCTGCGCTCACTGATTAAGGCTGATGGGATGTTTTACAGTAGTAGCTGCTAAGCCGTGGGACAAAGATTACGTCGGGCTTGCTTCTGTAGGTCCGAGTGGTCCTATAATCAGCCTAGCGCGAAGGAGCTCACAGATGGCTTGATGGTGCTTCGAATTTTATTAAAGAACTTATGGAAATAACCAGAACGTCTTGTTAGTTTGAAACGTAATGTTTACATCCCAATCATTTCTTGAAAAATTAGGCAGGCTGAGCGAGTGTTTATTTGGTCGGAAGCTCATGTCACCAGCCGCAGGACATTAATCGTAGAGCTTAAACCCTTATGATGTGTCCAGATTTCTTTCTTCATTTTATAGGGCTGCCGCGTGGTCCCTGTGCCTTAATGCCAGAAGAGTCAGAAGTGTCCTGTTGGGCGACAACGTGGCTGTTCGCCGCCGGAGGTTAGACAAAGGAAGCTACTAGAAACAAACAGCTGGGGGCCCAGTAGTTTAAGGGTGTGGCAGAGGTTAAAGGCAACCTGCCTCTTACTGAACGTTCTTATGTTTTCAAAGCCTATGACAGGTGAAACTTCCTATCTTGGCTCCTCTAAGGCTGGAAGTCTTCTAGGCGTAGCGTTCATGCCTCGGGCGAACTTGATTAAGTAGCAATCCCATTGTTATCTGTAATAGGAGTTAGGCATGTCTATATAGCTTTGGGACGTTAAACCTCATAAATCAAATCAGTTCAAACCTGAAATGACAAGTTTGCAGCAATATATGCATATGACCGGGATCGTGGCATTGAGACGAGAGGCCGCTGAGTTGTGAGCGCAACCAGCGACCACGCGCTGTAGTTAGTGCGCTTTCCCGCAGTGCTGTCTCGGTGCACACGAGCGCTGTAATCATGCAGAGAGTTGGGCGCGCTTCACCGCAGAGCAAGCACTGTGCGCACCCGCGCTGCAGCAGACGACACGAAGCACCGCCTCCAGGCCCGTGTGCGCCTGCGCCGCAGAGCTTCGATGCGCGGCCGCGCCGGATGCGCTCGCGCCCCGCGGAGCGCGGCCACGCTGCGCCGTGTTCGTACTTAGAGTGGACGACCCTGTACATGTGCAGGCTCATCCATGAGCACATGAGGTTCGCTGCTGCTTCGCGAGCTGTGAGCCCGGCCTTGCAGCGGCCCGACCGAAGCCTGGCTGACGGCGGTAAACTGGGCCGGATGAAGCCATTTGCCGCGTGCCGTACGCTGAGCGCCAGAAGTTTGGCTAGGTGGTCCGTATTTTCTTCCCTTCTTTGTTTCCTTTCTTTTCTGCCCGTGTACGGCGGTTATGCGAAGTTATCACCGAGACATGACAATGGGGGGGGGGGGGGTTAACAAAGGGGTGTTTAGAGGTGTTCGGTACGCAAAAAAAGAATAGAACCAGAACTATATAGCAACTAGCACTATTCATATTTCATGGGGAAGTTACTCGGACATTATACTGTCAGGAACGCAAGATAATTGCACAATGTTGATTAAACAAGAGATCAAAACATGCAGGAATGCTGCCGGTTTTGTGACACTCCTTTCTTTCTTTCTTTCCTTCCTTCATTCTTTGTTTCCTTCTTTCATCCTTTCTTACTTTCTTCCTTCATTCTTTGTTTCCTTCTTTCATCCTTTCTTACTTTCTTCCTTCATTCTTTCTTTCCTTCTTTCATCCTTTCTTACTTTCTTCCTTTCTCTCTTTCTTTCTTTCACTCTTCCTTTCTTTCTCTCTTCCTTTCTTTCTTTCTTTCTCTTTTTTCCTTTCTTTCTTTCTCTCTTTCTTTCTTTCTTTCTTTCTTCCTTCTTTCTTTCTTCCTCTCTTTATTTCTTTCTCTCTTCCTTTCTTCCTTTCTTTCTTTCTTTCTTTCTTTCTTCCTTTCCTTCTCTCTTCCTTTCTTTCTTTCTTTCTTTCTTTCTTTCTCTCTTCCTTTCTTTCTTTCTTCCTTTCTTTCTTTCTTTCTTTCTTTCTTCCTTTCTTTCTTTCTTTCTTTCTTCCTTTCTTTCTTTCTTTCTTTCTCTCTTCCTTTCTTTCTTTCTTCCTTTCTTTCTTTCTTTCTTTCTTTCTCTCTTCCTTTCTTCCTTCCTTTCTTTCTTTCTTTCTTTTCCCCTGTCTTATCTTTCTTTTTCTCGTCTTAACAATGCCGGATGTGATCTGGAGCGCGGCTGCACTCAGGTGGTCCGCGCACACGTAGTTCTGTTTCCACGTACCGAGCTCCACACAGGAACATTGAGACCTAAAGTAGGTTTTGCGAAAATTGCGGCAGTGTTACACACGATGTGCAATCGCTGAATGAGCGTCCCGGAGGGTGTTGTGCAATCAGTGCACATGCTCCGGAAGCAACCTTTCTGTCGAAACGGCTCGTTCGCTTTCGTCGAAGCTTCGTTTGAAGATTGCACTCTACTGCATCTACTGATTCCACTCTACTGCACTCTACTGCATTGCACTCTACTGCATGGTGCACATGAACGACGGTCTAACTCCCGCTCTCTCCGCCAGGAGCGCCACAGGTGTTGTGGCGTCACGCCGAAGAGATGGGCGACCATCTCGCGCCGTCCGTGTGCGACGGCGGTGCACATGAACGGCGGCCTGACTGGACTGGATTGCATTGGATTGGATTGGATTAGATAGATTATATTACATTAGATTAGATTACATTAGATTAGATTGGATTGTATAACCGATGCATCGCCACAAGTCTAACCACAAGCACCACCACCAGCTACACTACCAGCTGAACCATGGCGTAGGTGCGGATATGCTTTCGCAATTACCGGGCTTAACCAAGCTAAGCCACAGCGAATTTTTATTGCTTTGGCCCTCCTATAGCTTTGGTCAAAAGCCTCCATGCCACTTCACTGAAACTCCACAATACAGGATCGGAGAGAACGAGAGTTTTTCTTCCCATCAAGAAATTTTTACTTCAGGGACAACGATCCAACTTGCTTCGGAACAATGGACTGAAACGGTTCCCACTTCGAGTTATTGATCAATTAGGCCTCGCTCTGCCATCTACTAACGATCCTTGTTAGCGTAGTTAGTAGAGCGACTGCGACGCGCATGCGGTCATCCCGGGTTTGATCCTCTGAGTTCGACGAAATTTTCTTCACCAGAAAAGTTTCTTCGAAAGATCTGCAGATTTCCTTTGTCGCCGTATGGCTGCACTTGGGTGGATACCGATTAAAAATTGCTTTCTTCTTTCAGTATGCCCTAACTAAAAAAAAAAAAACTGATCGGATTGAGTGAAGAGCTGCACGCTGGCCAAGCGCAACCACCTCCGAGGTGCAAACTGCCGAACGTGATTCGACGACGGCCAAGTACCTACCCTGCTCGGTTCGCTTAGACAGGCTGAGAAAAGAGCGTAAAACCACTGGCAAGCAAGCGAGGAAATTAATTCAAGTACAATCAGTTAAGATGGTAAAAAAAAAATTGCACGAATCGGTGTTTCTTGAAACCACAGACAGCTAAACAAAGACAACACTTATTTATTTATTTATTTACTTATTTATTTATTTAATTAATTACCCTCAGGGCCGTTAGGCGTTACCGAGGGGAGTGGGAATAAGATGCAAGTACAGAAACGAAACAGCAGCTAGAAAAATTGAATACAGTTACTGCGCACACTGGTATAAAATCAATAACAGAATTAACAAAAGGCAGCATTTCACAAAACAAAACACAAAAGAAAACAGCAGCTAATAAATTAACAAAGTTACAGACACATACTTATATAAAATTAATAACAGCGTTACGAAATGCAAAGAGTCAGTAATTACAGCAATATTGTGGGGAAGGTGATTCCAGCTGACACAAGTTCTGGGTATGAATGAATCATGAAAACATCTTGTACGACAAGGAGGGATCCAAAGGGGTGTTTAAATGTTTTCGGTTCGTAAAAAAAAGAATAGAACGAGAACTATATAGCAACGAGCACGTATTCATATTTCATGGGGAATTACACGGACATTATATTTGCACAACGTTGATTAAACAAGATATCAAAACACGCAGGAATGCTGCCGGTTCTGTGACACTCCTTCCTTTCTTTCTTACTTTCTTTCTTCCTTTCTTCCTTTCTTTCTTTCTTTCTTTCTTTCTTTCTTTCTTTCTTTCTTTCTTTGTTTCCTTTTTTCTTTCTCTTCCCTTCTTTCATCCTTTCTTTCTTTTCCTTTCTTTCCTTCTTTCATTCCTTCTTTCCTTTCTTTCTTTCTTTGTTTCCTCCTTTCTTCTTCTTTCTTTCTATCGTTCTTTCTTTCTTTATTTCTCTTCCTTCCTTTCTTTGTTTCTTTCTTCCTTTCTTTGTTTCTTTCTTCCTCTCTTTCTCTCTTCCTTTCTTTTCCTCTCTTTCTTTCTCTTCCTTCCCTTCTTTCTCTCCTTCTTTCTTTCTTTTCCACTGTCTTATCTTTCTTTCTCTCGTTCTTTCTTAACAATGCCGGATGTAATCTGGAGCGCGGCTGCACTCAGGTGGTCCGCGCACACGTGGTTCTGTTTCCTCGTGCCGAGCTCCACACAGGAACAATGAGACCCGAGCTAGATTTTGCGAAAATTGCGGCAGTGTTACACACGATGTGCAATCGCTGAATGAGCGTCCCGGAGGGTGTTGTGCAATCAGTGCACATGCTCCGGAAGCAACCTTTCTGTCGAAACGGCTCGTTCGCTTTCGTCGAAGCTTCGTTTGAAGATTGCACTCTACTGCATTGGTTTCTCCCAGCACCTCCTGGATCGTTCGACAAGGAAAGAACGAAGACGCCTTTTTTTTTTCGCTTTGGCCGTCCTATAGCTTTCGTCAAAAGCCTCCACGCCACTTCCCTGAAACTCCACAATACAGGATCGGAGAGAACGAGAGTTTTTCTTCCAATCAAGAAATTTTAACTTCGGAGACAGCGATCCAACTTGCTTCGGAACAATGGACTAAAACGGTTCCCACTTCGAGTTGTTGATCAATTACGCCTCGATCTGCCATCTACTAATGATCCTTGTTAGCGTAGTTAGTAGAGCGACTGCGACGCGCATGTCGTCGTCCTGGGTTTGATACCCTGAGTTGGACGAAATTTTCTTCACCAAAGAAGTTTCTTCGAAAGATCTGCAGATTTCCTTTCTAGCCGTATGGCTGCACTTGGGTGGATACCGATTAGAAATTGCTTTCTTCTTTCAGTATGCCGTAACTAACAACTAACAAAAAAAACTGATTGGGTTGAGTGAAGAGCTGCACACTGACCAAGCGCAACCACCTCCGAGGCGCAAACTCCCGAGCGTGATTTGACGACAGCCAAGCACCTACCCTGCTCGGTTCGCTTAGACAGGCTGAGAAAAGAGCGTAATATCACTGGTAAGTAAACGAGGAAATTGAAGTGCAATTAGTTCAGATGGTAAAAAATTGCACGAATTGGTATTTCTTGAAATTAGAGAAAACTAAACAAAGACAAGACTTAAGTGATGACACTGGTAACAAATCATGGAAATCAATTAAAGTGCGATTAGTTAAGACGGTAAAAAATTGCATGAGTTGGTGCTTCTTGAAACTACAGACATCTAAACAAAGACACCCCATCAGTGATGACAAAGGTTCGTAATCGCAATTAATATGCGTGATTCCATTGCTACATCGGCGACTATGATATTCTGTTAATGATGACTAGGCAGGTGCTAGAAACATACGTGCAGGTTTAGTTCATCGTTTAACACACGAACAATTTCAAATCTGAGTCGCGCAAGGAATAGAAATTTGCTGCTTCAAAGTACACTCGAAGTGTAATTAACACAAGCGCTATACTTTTCCTTTGTAGTGAAGGATTCCATTATTTAATGAGCCATAAATTAACTTGTGCGGCGAATGAAGCACGAGGAAGCTCAGCTGCAGGTCGCTACCATTACCAATTGTATTGAATACATTTATTGCAGTGGACAACGATTAAACCTATTCGGAACCGTCATTACCGGAGCGTGAGGGGGATGTACTATCATCAACAAATGAGACGCGAACAAAAGAACTGAAATATCAAAAAAAAACACCAACATCTTCGCTACTGGAGAGGAAATACAAGCCAGGCTGATTAACACTTGTAAGAAGAGTCTCCGCGCCTTCGTAGTGAAATTAATCTGTGCTAGTATTAAGCTTCCTTCGGCTAAGATCTCATTTTGCTGTTCGAGTTTCAATTGTTTTGTTCGCGTTTCATTTGTTGGTGACAGTAATTACACTTTTTATGAGGGCCCAGGTTTTGTTTTTGCTCGGAAGGAAAATTGTGATCGAATGTGGCTGCTCGTAAATTGCCTGCGGCTCAACGTCGATCTTCCTTTGGGCAGAAAACTTCCACGTGTTTGGCGATTTTTATACCGATTTACGTTACAAAGTCGTGCCCCGTTAAGACGACCGCCGTTAAAACTAACGACTCGAATTATGGGCAGTTTTTGGGAGGGTAAAACTGTTTCAATGGATTTACACCTCGTTACTATGGAAACTGGCTGTCAGGCCAATGGACAGAGTGAAAATGCAGGCAGCCTACTGGCACCCATGTATCTTTGTCCCCTTAATATGGACAGCGATGAGAACAAAGATGGCGAGGACAGTTTGGCAACTAAAGTGTTGAGAGGCGAAAGCCAGGACACTATGTCGTGATGACTTCCGGTGGGTGTGACGCTAAACCGTTCCCGGGGCTATACCGATACCCAAATTATACATCTTTCAGAGATCTTAAGTGTTAATTACGCTTAATTCCACATTTTTCCATCTAATGTCACACAAATCTGACGTTTTTCCGACCATTCTGTGAAAATTTTCAATATGTCGTGACGACTTCCGGAGGATGTGACGTCACACCGTTCCCGTGGCTATATCGACGTCCGCGCTGTTTCGACGTAATTTCGACATTTTTGTCTATAATTAATTAACTAATTAATCTACAGTCATCAAACCTGACACGATGCTCGGCCGACGCGCCTTACCTTTTGCCGTATTGCAGGAATGGCTACGAACGGAATTCTCTCTATGCGCTAGGTTGAAAACCACATTAAGTAGCTCTCAGTCGAGTGAACACAGAGTTTTTGAGATGTAAACGGTCGTAGTAGGAGATACTTCACCACACCAAGAGGTACTATCACGTTTCCCATGGGCACTTTATGGACACTTTTGCTCTGGAAACAATGTCTCCACATTAAGGACGCACTACTCTTAAGGGAATGCTCTATAGACGCGTTTCATTTTTTAAAAAATAAAATCATGCGCGTAAAAATCGGGAAGAGTAGTTCTTCATTATAGAATTTCTAGTTCAGGCGACGATGGTTGCCCCCACCCCCACCCCCTGCCACGGCACTGCTCACGAAATGCCTCGCCACTCACCGTTCCTGCTGTTCCAGGTGCTGGTGCTCACCGGCTATCACCTGCCTGTTTCACCGACTTGCCGACCGGTCCCGCAATCTTGCGGCGCTAGCTGGTTTCTGGACGGCTGCGGCTGCCCATCCGATCATCTGTGCGCACCCCTGCCGATTTTGGACACTTTCGACGGTCGGGCCTGGCAACATGCTACATTATCAGCTGACGAGGACACCTACATAAAGCACTCGGATTTCACCGCCCCCTTGGGCCACGGCACTGCTCACGAAATGCCTCGCCACTCACCGTTCCTGCTGTTCCAGGTGCTGGTGCTCACCGGCTATCACCTGCCTGTTTCACCGACTTGCCGACCGGTCCCGCAATCTTGCGGCGCTAGCTGGTTTCTGGACGGCTGCGGCTGCCCATCCGATCATCTGTGCGCACCCCTGCCGATTTTGGACACTTTCGACGGTCGGGCCTGGCAACATGCTACATTATCAGCTGACGAGGACACCTACATAAAGCACTCGGATTTCACCGCCCCCTTGGGCCACGGCACTGCTCACGAAATGCCTCGCCACTCACCGTTCCTGCTGTTCCAGGTTGGTTATTACGAGTGTTCTTGTTACCGTGATGACGATGTCTGTCTTGTAGCAGTGTCGTGGCCACCCCATATTCTGAAACGTTTCCGCTCGGCGGCAGTGTACATTTGGCGCATTTTGGTCCTGGGTGGGGACGTTGAAACGAACCCAGGCCCTATGACGAAGGGCCAAGAGGAAAAGCTCGAACTGGTATATGAAACTGTTCAAAGGCTTGAGATGAACCACACGAATATTCTCGAAAGTGTTAACAAGATTCTTACAATTCATATTGGCTTGCAAAATGAAATGAAGACTTTAAACGATCGTGTGCATGAACTTGAACTTAAAATCGAGTCTATTCCAGTTCTTCAAAGTGACTTACAGTCTTTAGCTACCCGTGTGCAGGAACTGGAACTTAAAAAACAGTCAGTGCCTACCACAGTATCTGCCACGAGTTGTACACACGATGTATCCAACATTCAAGTAAAACTTGACGACCTGGAAAATCGTTCCCGCCGGTCTAACATTCTTTTTTATGGTGTTCAGGACGCTGATGAGTCTGAAACTTGGGAAGACTCTGAGCGTCTTGTGAACGAATTCTGTTCTAGCAAACTCGGTATCACGTTGTCTTCCTTAGCCCGTGCTCACCGCATAGGCCGTTTTTCTCAGGAAAAAAAGAGACCCATCATTGCAAAGCTGTTCAACGAAAAAGAAGTCGAAACGCTTATGAGTAAGGGCTATAAACTCAAAAATACCGATTTCAGCATTTCGCGAGATTACTCGAAAACGGTTCGTGAGAAACGCAGCCAACTGTGGAAGTATGCCAAATCAGTAAAAAAAGAAGGTGACAAGGTCCGTTTGTCTTTTGATAAACTGCTTATCAATGGTGTCTCGTATTTCTGGGATGATCAAACAAGTAGCGCAGTGCGCGTGTCCCTTGCCTGACGCATCCCTTCCAGTTCTCGTAAAGTGGCTGGCAAACCACCCGGGCGGCCAAACGCGCAGCGTTGCTCCAATTACGATGTCAGTTTTCTGTACACTAACATAAGGAGTGTTCTTTCTAAAAACGTAGCTCTTTCTTCTTTAATTGATTCATGCTGCTCCTCGGTCATCGCGCTTACCGAGACTTGGTTAAATGACATGGTTCCTGATGATGTCATTTTCGCCTGTGACTCCGAATTCAACATATTTCGTTGTGACCGCACGGGCCGTAGAGGTGGCGGTGTTCTTCTGGCTGTCAATAAAGTGCTCACTGCTGTGCCTATCGAGGTCACGTCGTACATAGAATCGGTATGGGTTCGGTTGAGTTGTGGTCCCACGGTCGCCATCATTGGCGTCATTTACCGCCCTCCGGACATGAATTCTTCATTCGCAATTCAGTTTTCTAATTTACTAAGCGATCTTACTTGTCGTTTCCCGAATTCAAGCTTACTTTTACTTGGTGACTTTAACTTTCCGGCTATTAACTGGTCGTCTTTAACAGCTCCTGCCAATGATCCCGAAGCTCAGGCTTTCCTCCAGTCCTGTCTCGATTTCTCTTTGCAACAACTTATTTCTGAACCTACGCGTCGTTCCGCCACTACAGCCAATATTCTCGATCTTATTTTGACAAGTGATCCTTACCTTTGCTCCAACATTGCGCTCTTAGAAGGCCTTTCCGACCATTCCATAATCACGGGTAACCTGAATTTTGTGCCCCATAAAAAGGTAACTCGTACTAAACAAATAAGGTGCTACAACCGAGCAAACTTCGGCGAAATAAACGCTCAGTTGTCAGTCTTTGCTGATCATTTTCTTCACGATTTTTCGTCACGCTGCGTGGAAACGAACTGGAACCTGTTCAGCGTGAAACTGGCTACTCTCATTGACAGATTCATACCCGTCATCAGTATCCCTTGCACTAACACAGCGCCTTGGTTTAATAGGCATCTACGTCGCCTTAATAACAAGAAAAAGCGCCTTTACAGACAAGCCGACAAGAACAGACACTCCGAATCTTGGCAACGGTACAAACTATGTGATAAGGAATATCAGTCTGAGTTGATATCTGCACGTAGGCACTTCTTCACACACGATCTACCGGCAATGCTAACAAACAATCCACGGAAGTTCTGGCAGATAATAAACCCCGCTAATCATCCTGACATTACTCTTACTAACGCGGAAGGCAGCAGTGTTCCAGTGGCCGAATGCGCCGAACTTTTCAATAACGCATTCACATCCGTTTTTACCCGTGAAGATCTCCCTCTACCTTCTATTTCTGTCAGCACTTCTAATACATCAATGTCCGAAATATTTATCAGTGAGACCGGTATCTTATCCTTACTAGGGAAGCTTAAAACAACATCAGCATCAGATCACCTTGGCTTTAATAACAAAATACTCAAAAATTCATCTGATGGTATTCATCGCATCTTGTCCGCTATTTTTTCACAATCTCTATCATCAGGCGTGATTCCGCTGGACTGGCGCCTAGCTAAAGTTGTGCCAATTTGCAAGTCTGGCGATCGTTCCTCACCACTAAATTACCGACCCATTTCATTAACTAGCACTGTTTGCAAACTTCTTGAACACGTAATTCACTCGCAGGTAATTAACTATCTTGAAGAACATAACATTATCTTTAAATATCAACATGGGTTCCGCAAAGGCTACTCTTGCGAAACGCAACTTGCCGGATTCATTCAAGACATACATTCATCGATTGATGCTGGCATTCAAGTAGACTCCATATTTCTTGATTTTTCTAAAGCTTTCGACAGAGTACCACACAACCGGTTATTAATGAAACTAGCACTGCTTAATATTAACCCTCTTGTCATTGCATGGGTTAAAGATTTTCTCTTTTCCAGGTCTCAATTTACAACTGTCAATAACCACAATTCGTCTTTCAGCCAAGTACACTCTGGCGTCCCACAAGGCAGTGTGCTTGGCCCCTTACTTTTCCTAATATTTATCAACGATTTACCGGATTCCATTTCTTCCCATATCAGACTTTTTGCTGATGATTGTGTAATTTATCGCAAAATTTATTCTAACACCGATTGCCAATCCCTTCAATCTGACCTGGATTCAGTAACAGCATGGTGCTCAACCTGGCTTATGCAACTTAATCACTCAAAAACTAAATTGATGTCTTTTACTAACCGAATGTCTCGAATTCAAACAGCATACTCCTTAAATAATACCTCACTCGAGCTAGTCACCACGTATAAGTACTTAGGACTTCACCTTCATTCTAACTTAGCATGGAACCACCATATTAACCTTATGCTTGCATCTGCTAATCGGTCATTAGGTCTCCTAAAACATAACCTAAAGCATGCTCCTCCTCACCTCCGTGCTCATGCCTATACCACTCTAATTCGACCTAAAATTGAATATGCCTCGGCTATTTGGGACCCTTACCAATCTTACCTAATAAATAACATTGAATCATTGCAGAACCGCGCCGTTCGTTTTATTTACTCCGATTATTCACGTAACACCAGCGTCACAGCCTTAAAGAAACGCGCAGGTCTCCAGGATTTATGTCTCCGCCGTAAAATTGCACGACTGTCACTTTTTCATAAACTTTATCATCATCCATCACTGCATAACGACTTTTTTTCTTTGCCTACTTCGATTTTTGACCGCCGCGATCATCCCTTTAAAGTTAGACGTTTCACGTGCAGAACATTTATCTATGCGCATTCATTCTTACCACGCACAATATCTGACTGGAACACTCTGCCTTCACATATCGCAACCACCACTGATCCTGATAAATATTTTAAACTTATATCTTCAATAACTACTGCTTAACTCTTCGCATACATTGTTATTTTATTTGTTCATGGCTTCCTTTTTTGCAGGGTTTGTGACTAAAAAGATTCATTGTATTAGTGTTCTGTTTGTATAATTTTAATAATGCAGTAATCTTCGTTCTTTACCGCGCTGCCATTCTTTTGATATGTCATGCAAAGTGTCTTATTTGTGCTTTTGATTGATTCTTTTGCTTACTTAATTCATCCAGTGTGTCTTATTTGTGCTTTTGTTGTTTGTTTTATATTTGTGGTCTTTCTTTTATTCTGTTCAATTGTCTGTGCCCCCCCCTATGTAATACCCTCTCGAGGGCCTTTAGGGGTATTCTGTATAAATAAAAAAAAAAAAATGTGGCCATATAGGAGAGTTGAATTTAAAGACGCCATTCTATAAACTGTGCAACTCCTCGTGAAACGTCCAGCGGAGCTGTACATTGTGACAACCGCGGACATCACTATCCTGACGAGTCGCGGAGTCTTTGAATCGCAGATTGTGGCCCACGCAACGTAAACTTTCGGACACCCGTCTAATATCTAAAGTTGTAGGACCTGGATTATTTGCTACAAATGCTCCCCCGTTTCTCTGTTATATGAGGCCTCCTAGCATCCATTTTTGTAACGTTTTTAATAAGATGTTCATGCACCACCATCAAAGCATCAGAGAAAACTTCGATAGGTATTGATTCAATTTTCACGAAGTCCGCCCTCTCACGATAATTCAGAATTACCTCCAACTCTGGAGTGGGCCTATACTGATACGTTATCAGTAACATACAAAAAAACGAGCATCGAACATATACCATACGAAATGACCCGGCCAATAGAGCGAAAGGCGTACAGCTGCTGTAGCTGGTGGTTATCTTCTAGCATATCTTCATTCATTCATCACAAAAACTGTATATCACCTGCCTGAAGGCACAACAATAATGTGTCGTGCACGCCAAGGCTAAGAATGACGAGGATAGAGCTTCATATAGGAGGCCACCTGCAATTAGATCCTGGATTGCGTCATGACAGCCATGCTTTCTGTGTTCTCCAAAAGCTGGTGACTATGACAGGACTATTACGTACATGCTTCACACAGCAGAAATTAAAGAAAAAGTACACATACCGACATAAATCTGCACAGATACAGGAAATAGGGGAGGACAGACCCGATCTGAAGTGAGTGCGTCACGCCCACATACACTGTAGAAGATATATCTCTGGATGAAATCATACACCAATTATTTTGTTTCTGCCATAACGAAGCAATAAATCTGAGCCACCACGCTGTCTTCGTTGTACGCGTGTATAGCTAGAGGGCGCCCATACAAACAGAGACATTTTTGCGGAGCAAAAAAAAATTGGCAGTGGTTTAGCTCTGGTTAAACTTGGAGGATTGCGAAAGCAACGAGAAGAGAGAGAGAGAAAGAGGCGATGGAGAGAGCGCGGCAGCAGCGGCGGCCCCGGCACGCTAGCTCTGCGTCGCTATTGCGCATGCGCAACTGGCGAGCCCGGTGGCGGCACTTCTGAGTCACCCACGCAGCGACGGCGGCGGCGCGCCACCTGTGCGCCGTGTGACGTCACTGATCCTCACGCATGCGCAGTATGGACTTTCGCCAGCTCCTCGAAATGGCTGGGCGACTCGCGTAGTGTTGCTTTCGCAACAAAAAAGTTTAGGTGCAATGACGTCACCACAAAAGATGTATGACACAGCGGCCGCAGAGTTGAGTCGCTGCGGGCTGTCGCTATGCAGAGCTATATACTCTGTGCCAAGCTCCAAACTTAAGGGGGCCACATATAGGGAAGGTGAAGCAACGAGAACCACAACGGAGCTAAGTTCACGATCATCCTCACGGGATAAATGATTAAACGTAAACGGCTCCTAAAGGGCAAAAGTGCGTATCTGTTTGCAGATGCGCTAACCCATGGTGTTGGACACCGTATTGTCGCCGCTAAAGTGCTCTGAGTGTGGCTCGCATTGTACGCCCCCTAAATTGAGACTGCGAATACGAAGTCCCCAACATAACCATATGCGGCGCATTAACGCCACAGCGTTAAGGTTCCCGTTATCCAGAAAATGCGGCGTCGTCGTCGGCGTTGTGAGCGAAAAATCCTCGAAGAAGCAACCTATAGGAGGTTCTCTTAGGTCACATAGGTCGCATAACCTTGCGGTGTCATCAAAACCTGCCCACCAGGATTGGGAGCGAACTGACCACCGCGGCAGGTGGCTGTTAAATTAATGGCTGGCCGCGAGAAATTGATCGGGAAGGGTAACATGAGTCGCACAAGGCCCACCGCTGGCAGCACCTGCCATTGCTACTTGATATGGGGCACCACAACGTACACAAACTTGTCCAAAATCTATCGACTGCAGAAAAAAGCTGTAAGAATTATTTCAAATGAACCCAATGACGCCCACACAAAACCTCTTTTTGATGACCTTAGATTACAACCATTACCAAACCTGTTCAATGCACTTCTGTTAAAACGTCGTCATGCCTTTCATCTAAATAATGACCCTTTCCTTGAAAACCTTGCGACCCTGTCTCCGTTTGCGAAAGCATATAGCACACGAAGCAGTCAGACATGGAAGATTCCTCACACCCGTACTAACTATGGCCGCCAAATGCTGATGTACACACTACCACATGCTCTTAACTCTTCTGATAACACCTCCAAGTCACCTCCAAGACATTAACACTTACAATTATGAACCCGCAATGTTAGCCCTATCATTTAACATGTTTTTATGATTATGTAAAGCCGTCGCCATATATATATTGCTTTTCTTTATATCGCTATCACTTTTTTGTCCCCTGCTGTATTGCTTTGTGAACGGGGTGCTAGCCTTTGTCAAGCCGTTACAGGCTTTTTGCTAGCACCCCGTTGCATCACGAGTTCTGTAACATCATTGTTGATGCTAAATAAATTTGAATTTGAATTTGAATTTGAATCGCGGGGGCATCCCCTTATCGCTGCACCACTGCGCCAGGAGTGGTACGAGGACTTCCAGGGATATATTGTCGCGTAGCGAGCTTCGCAGATTTCGCGCGCCAGTTTCTCTGACAGGCTGAATGTGTTCTTCTCCCCGCGGTGCGGCTGTTGCTGTCCGTGTGCTCCCTGCTGTGCGAGGAGCCATTAGAGGGGCTCACACTCCGACATTTGGCAGAGCCGTTTTCTCTGGGGCTCTTTGTAAGCAGGCATTGTGCGTCTCCTCCCCGGCCTTGTGTGAATGTTTAGTTAGAGAACAACGCAGTAAACTGCGAGGGGGCGAGGTCGCCCAAGGCCGCCTCCGGGCCACCAGAGCGGGCGCGCGGACCCCCTGTGGTTTGCAGGAGAGTCGCGCGAAGTGATTGCCTCGGGCGGCACACTGCCCAGCGGACCAGATATGCCGGAGACGAGCCGCGAGGGCTGAAGGCGCGGACGGCGGGTCGCGTGGTGCACCGACTGCGAGGTTTGCGTTCCCTGTGTTTCGGGTGTCGTTTTGTGTGTTTGTATCTGTGTGCCGAGTGGAAATGCGCTCGTTTTCGTGGAATTTACGCGGTGCTCTCGAGTAAACAGCCTCGTGGGCACCGGCTTGCTATTGGCTGCTTCTGTTTTAAAGAACTCCTTGTCATTGGCTCCGACAACAGCATTTCCGATTGGCTACTAAAAGTGTCCCCAGAATCCTGGGCAAACGTATTTAAGAGCGGGTTTTTGGCGCGAAGAGGGGACTCGAGAGAGGAACGGCTGCCTCCCGGCTGCTGCTCGGGACCTCCGCTCCAAAGATGCTGCACGCCCCGGGGTATGCCTGACTGTTTTACTATGTGACCTCTTATATTTCTGTCTTAGTTTCCAAGTTTAACCAGTGATTCGCATCTATCTTCAATAAACTAAGTTGACCAATGCATCTAATCGACGCCTGCTGTTCCCCTTCTTCGATGCGGCGGAGCCACCGTTCCGTCCCGACGTACGCTTCGTTACAAGTGGTGGAGGTTGCGAGGTAGCGAAGACCCCGCTCTACTCGAAATGCGCCCCAATCTGAGAAGTGAGCAAAGCCGGACGCCCGAAGACATCGCTACGATGACGATCCCACAACCTAGACCATCTATCGCCCCGCCTGTGTTCAGGGGAACCCCGGAGGAGTCCGTGGCGGAGTGGCTGACCTGCTACGAGCACGTAGCTTCGCTCAACTCATGGGACAACGAAACAAAGGTGAAATTCCTGTATATTTCTTTGGACGGCGATGCGAAAAAATGGTACACTACGGAACTACTGACTGGTGCGCCAAGTTCATGGATCGAATGGGCGGCGAAGCTCAAAACTTGCTTCAGCAGCCGCCACGCTAAGGAAATCGCCTATTTACGACTTCAAAACCGGGTGCAGCTGCCGTCAGAGTCTCCGGAGCAGTATTTTTATGACGTTCTGCAGCTGTGTGCGAGGGTGGACGCCAAGATGCCGGAAGGGGATCGACTGCGTCATTTGCTGCGGGGCCTCCAACCGGCGACCATGGAGAAGATGATAATCGCCAACCCGACCACATGCGCAGATTTTTTGCAGACGTTGCAGCGCCTCAGCCAAGCTGCGCTGATGGGACTCACTGCTCGAGGGCTGTCGACCCAGGCCCACGCCGCCTACCTGACGACCGAGCATAACGTTCACAGATTGGCCATCCCTGCAGCACACATCGATGCTACCTGCCAGCCGAGTCCTGCATCACTTGTCTCCGGAGAGCCTCACATGCTGTCCGCCTTCACAGCAACATCCCACGGGCAACAACAAGCGGACGCAGGTGAGAGGAGATTTGAGTCAATTGCCGCCTCCCTTGAGTCATTATCCGCGCGGTTAACGAGGATCGAGGAAGAACTCTCTCGTGCCCGTGCCCCGTGGCCCCCAAGTACGTCGCGTGCCGACGACGGACGGCCACGGTGCAACTACTGCAGCCGAAGCGGCCACATAGCTCGTAACTGTCGCCAGCGATGGAGAGACGAAGACCGCGAGCAAAGAAGTGTGCGCGCCGATCAAGCCCCCAGTTCGGGAAACGGGAACGGCCGGGCCTAGGTGGTCAGCCCAGCCGGTCAGTATGTGTGATGAATGAGAAACAGCTTCTCACAGTCCCAGTCGAGATTAAAAACTCGAAGATCACCCACTTGATTGACACCGGCTCCGGCAACATTAGACCAAATCCGGAGAAAATAGCCGCGATCGAAAAGCTCCCAGCCCCGAAAAACAAGAAAGGAGTTCAGAGTTTCCTGCGAATCTGCAATTATTATAGACGCTTCATCAAAGACTTTGCCCTAATTTGCCGGCCTTTGACTAACTTGACTAGAAAGAATGTTCCGTTTGAGTGGGATGCGGCCTGCGAGGCGGCAATGAAAGCGCTCAAAGAAAAGCTGACTACATCGCCAGTTTTACGTCAATTCGAGCCCGGCAAGCCAGTCGAAATCCATACCGATGCCTGCGACTACTGCATTGGTGCCGTGCTGGTACAGAGGGAAGACGGTCGAGAGCATGTCGTCGCGTACGCCAGCCGTCATCTTAACAAGGCAGAGACCAACTACAGCACAACAGAAAACAAATGCCTGGCTGTCGTGTATGCCTGCAAGCAGTTCCGCCCGTACATTTTGGGAAGCCAATTCACCGTAGTCACCGATCAAGCCAGCCTCGCATGGCTGATGAATGTCAAGAATCCGAACGGACGCCTCATGAGATGGTCCCTGCTATTACAAGAGTTCGACATGACGCTGAAACGCTGCCCTGGTGTGAAGAATGCAAATGCCGACACTCTTTCTCGCCTGCCACATGAACCGGCACCGGTTAGTGAAGAAAACTTTGCACCGCTGCTTGTGCTGGGTCGCGTGGATATAGGTAGGAAGCAGAGGGAAGACACTTGGATGAAGGAGATGAACCAACACCTCGAGAACCCGGATTCACCCGTTGTCAGAACGCTGAGAAGAACGGCACGGTGTTTTCGAATAATCGACGGTGTGTTGCACAGGAGGGCGAAAGGATTCGAGGAAGACTACGACGCACTGGTCGTACCAAAAGGCTTGCGGACGGAGGTATTAAGGAGCTGCCACGACGATCTAACGGCAGGCCACCTCGGAGTCAAGCGCACATGGGAGAAGGTACGCAGGCGCTACTTCTGGCCTAAGATGTTCGCACAGGTGACAAACTATGTGCTTTCTTGCCCCGACTGCCAGACGCGGAAAGCCCAACCTGGCAGACCAATCGGATTTCTCCAACCTATTCCACCGGTGGGAAGGCCATTTCAGCAAGTGGGAATGGATTTCTTGGGGCCGTTTACAAAAAGTCACTCCGGGAACCGCTACATCCTCGTGATGACCGATTACCACACGAAGTGGGTTGAAGCAGTAGCATGCCCGGCAGCCACAGCTGCTGAAGCCGCGCAGGGCTTTGTGCGAGAGATCGTCCTACGCCACGGAGCTCCAGACCGCATCATTACGGACCGCGGACAGCATTTTGTCGCTTCCGTAATTGAGGAGATATTTAAAGCCATGGGTACGGACCACGCCAAAACAACAGCGTACCACCCACAAACCAACGGCTTGTGCGAACGTTTTAACCGCACGCTCGCCGACATGCTCAGCATGTATGTCTCCTCTCACCACCGGGACTGGGACGAATTCCTGCCTTATGTCCTTTTCGCCTATAATTCATCGCAGCACGAAACGACAGGCTTTTCTCCATTTTACCTTCTGCACGGTCAAGAGCCAACGCTTCCAGTTGAGGTAGCCCTGGGCTCCGCACCGACTGACGGGGGCGGAATGAATGCTCACCAAGTTTTACACCGGCTTCAACAGGCGCGCGAAGTAGTCACTCAGCGCGAGAAGCAGCGGCAGCAGAAGAACAAAAAGGCGTACGACTCGAGGCGACGTAATGCTGTTTTCTATCCGGGAGACCTCGTGTACGTGTGGACGCCCTCTCGGTCGAAAGGAAAGACCACCAAACTGCTCCACAGGTACCACGGACCGTTTCGTCTACTTCGGCAAGTGGCAGAAAACAATTGGGAGGTCGTCGATCGCACCGGACGCAAGCGAGACGTCGTTAACGTTGAACGTCTGAAGCCCTGCCACACTCGTGTTGGTTCCGATGAAGACGCCGACGACGAGTCACCCGACAGTGATTGCGGTGGTGATGGTGGTCGTGATTTCGCGCGCAGTGCTAGTGTGTATGCAAAATCAATACCGGCTGTGTCCCCTACAGTGCGACCCAGCGATCATGAAACGTCGGATGACAGTGCGACTGAGGTGTACTCTTACAGCCGGTCGTCCCCTGATTGTGGCCGTGCGGGGGCTGATACCGAGCCCAAAGTGGTCAAGACGCACGGGTACGAAAGTGACACCGAGGAGTACTACAGTGCAGATGAAGGAACAAACTAAAATAACTGTCGGACTGCCCGTTCCAGCAGACAACTTGTGTTTTGTGTAAAAATGTACATACGAACATTTTGAGAGTGCAATGTAAGGTTTTCGATTGCATTGTTAAATCTGTATGTTTGTGCATCCTGCCTGTGTCATGTAAATCCAAATAATTTTCGCGTTCGTTTTGGCATGCCTTGTTTAGAATAGCCGATGTATTAAGTTTAGTCCTGTTGCGCGTTACTGTCTGGCGGATTTTATTTTATTGCCTTGTATCAAGTGTGCACGCCTTTCCTTTGTATTCGATTCTTGTAAACGAGTGGGACACTCTTTTTCGTAGGGGGGAGGTGTCGCGTAGCGAGCTTCGCAGATTTCGCGCGCCAGTTTCTCTGACAGGCTGAATGTGTTCTTCTCCCCGCGGTGCGGCTGTTGCTGTCCGTGTGCTCCCTGCTGTGCGAGGAGCCATTAGAGGGGCTCACACTCCGACATTTGGCAGAGCCGTTTTCTCTGTGGCTCTTTGTAAGCAGGCATTGTGCGTCTCCTCCCCGGCCTTGTGTGAATGTTTAGTTAGAGAACAACGCAGTAAACTGCGAGGGGGCGAGGTCGCCCAAGGCCGCCTCCGGGCCACCAGAGCGGGCGCGCGGACCCCCTGTGGTTTGCAGGAGAGTCGCGCGAAGTGATTGCCTCGGGCGGCACACTGCCCAGCGGACCAGATATGCCGGAGACGAGCCGCGAGGGCTGAAGGCGCGGACGGCGGGTCGCGTGGTGCACCGACTGCGAGGTTTGCGTTCCCTGTGTTTCGGGTGTCGTTTTGTGTGTTTGTATCTGTGTGCCGAGTGGAAATGCGCTCGTTTTCGTGGAATTTACGCGGTGCTCTCGAGTAAACAGCCTCGTGGGCACCGGCTTGCTATTGGCTGCTTCTGTTTTAAAGAACTCCTTGTCATTGGCTCCGACAACAGCATTTCCGATTGGCTACTAAAAGTGTCCCCAGAATCCTGGGCAAACGTATTTAAGAGCGGGTTTTTGGCGCGAAGAGGGGACTCGAGAGAGGAACGGCTGCCTCCCGGCTGCTGCTCGGGACCTCCGCTCCAAAGATGCTGCACGCCCCGGGGTATGCCTGACTGTTTTACTATGTGACCTCTTATATTTCTGTCTTAGTTTCCAAGTTTAACCAGTGATTCGCATCTATCTTCAATAAACTAAGTTGACCAATGCATCTAATCGACGCCTGCTGTTCCCCTTCTTCGATGCGGCGGAGCCACCGTTCCGTCCCGACGTACGCTTCGTTACAATATGAAGGTAAAATCTAGAATGACCAATGCTGAATATGTGAGCATTAACCCATTAACGATTTCGCGTCATGGCCTTAAGGCGGAGTTTAAGTCTCCCCTCGAATATATATATTTTTTTTCAATCTGCGTCGGCGCATTTGGATGTTTAAAGGGATACTGAGACAAATTACATGTAGGTATCGTTATCATTAAAAATTGATTCTTTGGCTATTAATGACTATGGGATTGTCTGTCCGGCACCAAAAGACGCATTTATCGCCTAGGAAATTGGATTTAAAAATCTACTGCCCGTCGAATCGGACGAATCGGAATTTATGTCAAGTCGAGAAGAAATTTAGTTATACAGGGCTACGGCCAGTAAAATAAGGTAAACCTGCTAGTTAAAACATTGAAAAACAATTGCCTTGTACATAGAAACAGGAGTGCACTGAGCGGCTGCCATCGTCGACAAATAAAACATGAACAGAATATTACACCTGAACGCTCGACAATACAAAAAACATCGAGATCTCGGTTGGTAGAAGCTAAACTATTCTGGTTTCTCTCTCACTAATTATGGCGTGCGCACACCATGACGAAGACAGCGTGTAACACGATTTCATGCTGTTTGGGCTGCTCGCCAGATGGCCCGACAATATGTTGAACGCTAACAAGTAATTCAAAACCCTACGTTAACTCGATATGGTATGAGGAGGCGCCAAAAGAAACAAACAAAATGGGTACTCAGCCGCCTGGACGAAAAGCGAGATACATGGGGCTGTTGACACCGCACCCGCACTCTGTTAGCTGTCTTCAACGGCTTGCCCCCCCCCTCCTTCTCTCCCCAAAGTCTGCCCCTCTTTGATACATGCTTGCCGGAGCTGTCACACGCTCCTCGACATGCGAGCAGCAAACGACGACGACCGTCGCCCCACAACACGCATGCCGTCGCAAACGTCTCGTCGCTGCAGGGCCGTCGGTTTGCTCTCCGCACCCAATTTAGTAGTCACCGAGATAAACGAGAATTCGCGCGGCTCGACGAGAACAAGAGAGGCGTATGACGCCCGCGCGAGATAAATGCCACGTCGTGCCAAAACCGCTGCGTCCGCAAGTGCGTAAGAACAAGACGTTTCTCGCTGCTGAGAGGTTCCCGAGGGGAGGAGGCGCTTTTGGGGCTCGTTTTAGTAACAAACTGCCGCGGCAAGCCACAACAAGCCAACTGGGAGGGTCGAGCGAAAACCATTTAGACGAGCATCAGCTTCGCTCGAACTGGGAAGGGCAGAAACGGAGCAGAGGTCGTCGCCGGAGCGCCGTGGCCTGGGTAGGCGAGGGTAACAACTGAGCGAGTGTCTCGCAATAGCCCGCTGCATATGTGCTGTATAAAAACACCAGAGCCGTCATCCCCCCCCCCTCCTTCCCCCCCACCCTTTCCCGCGCACACGTTCACCATCTTTGCTGTCTCGTAAGTCTTCCATACACAGAGTGCTACAATTTGTTTTCTTTCCTAGCCCCCTGCTGGGGATCCTGCCTGTATCTTCTTTTCCCCCTCTCCGAACGTATACATCCGCGTATGGCAAGCGAGCGGAGCGGGCTAAGTCCTCTGATTTATGGAAGCTAGTTAGTGCAAAATCAACACCCGGCCTCCAAGCGTTTAGACGAAGAACGAGCCGCGACGCACTTCGGGCCCTGAAAGCGAAACGCACGCGTCCCCCACAGCCTCTGCGGATTCGCTCTCCAGGCTGCAACGACGCCGAGAAGAAACACGTGCGCGTATGCATGCGGCTTGCGCAGCCAACACGGAAGTGCGTACGTATGTGCGTGCGTGTGTTTGCAACGGCTGTCTGAAGCTTCGCACGCTCGGGGAAGAAGGGGGCAAAGGACCCCACACATCTTGCTCGCGCCATCGAGTCCGCGGCAGAAGCGCACGCCGTTCGGAGTCACGGGCACGTAGCTGACGCCGCATCGCAGGCTTAAACCCGTAGCGTTCGCGCTTCACTGTTGCTGGCGCGCGGGGCCTGCGACTACGCTTGAACTATCCCCTCCCCCCTTAAGCGCACACGCACGCACTCCTCCTTGCAACTATTATTTATCTTTTTGTTTTCCTCTGGCTACCCAACACGCAAATTGTTCTTTCTAACCACGCAAAGCAGACTGTTTTTCACTTCTTTTTCACTAGATACCAAGCATCATGCATCATCGGGTTAAGGCCCGCGCTGAGCGAGTGTTTAAGCCTGCTTCCTACTCGTTGCAGCTTGAGAAACAAACAAAAACGCACTTCGCAAAATAAATACAGGAGAGAGCGAGGAAAAAGAGAGAGATAAACAGAGATTGAGAGGTGTGAAAGTGAAAAGACTAAGCCCCGGCGAGTACAATGCACGTTCAACGCAGGAGAGTTCGCGCCAGCCGCTGAACCCCCTAATTTACAGCGACAGCTCGCTCCTGCTGACTGGCGCAAAAGCCGCGCGGGCATCTGTGTAAGCACGCCCGCAAGCTTTCCGGCCTCGCTCTTTCTCTCTCTCTCTTTCTCTCTGTGGGCGTTGTTCCGCACTGGTTGTTTTCTTTCTTTTCTCATCTTTTTGATAGCCATGGCGACGCCGCGAGTCCGTTGCCTCCGGCTTTTTTGTTCGCGTTCCTAAACTCAACGCTTCTTCAACGCTCACCGCCCAGCCTTTCAGCGACACGCTGTGGTAAAGAGTTTCAGAAATAAAAATTCAGGTTTTAATTTTATTACACATCCTTAACTCTTGGCTCAAAGTCCTCAAACCGCTACCAGCGCGGGGACATGAATCTTGTTATTCAGGCACTTTGATCTCTGCCATACTCATTCCAAATATTGCCCTTTTTTTAGTGCATGATTATTAGTGTTTTAACTGTGCGCTCCAACTGTGTGGCAATACACCAACTAACCATATTTCTTTTGTATCTCATGCAGTGTTTCTGTATTCGGCTTGATTGTATAGTGTTTCATGAAGCTCATGTCTTTTCTGTTGTTCTTCATTGCAAAATGTAACCCACCGTTGGGATATTTTGTGTCATTTTTAGTTATGCTATAGAGATTTGACTACGGCCGCCGCAGTGGCTCAGTGGTAATGGCGCTCGGCTGCTGACCCAGAAGACGCAGGTTCGATCCCGGCCTTGGCGGTCGAATTTCGATGGAGGCTAAACTCTTGAGGCCCGTGTACTGTACGATGTCAGTGCACGTTGAAGAACCCGAGGTGGTCGAAATTTCCATAGCCCTTCACTATCCGGCATCCCTGATAGACTGAGTCGCTTTGGGACGTTAAACTCCCCATAAACCATAATCCAGATTTGACTGGATTAGTTACTCGTAGCTCTGATTTACCCTTGCCATTTGTTGTTTTTCATTTTAAAATGCTTACCAACTAATGCATTATTTTGAGCCCTTCTAATTGGCCTTGTAATGCCCTCCTGCGACGCTACCAGATGGGATTAGTAGTATCTAAAACAAAATAAAAATAAATAAATACCTCCCTAACACTTGGCTCAACATCGTCGAACGGCTCCCAGAGAGGGAACATGTGTCTTGTTATTCAGTCACTTTGATATCTGCCATACTCCAAAGCGCTGGCGGTGGAGAGTCAGATAGAGAACCTCTATCACCCGTCCACTTTCCCCCGTGCCTTTTCGAAGCGGTTCTTTTTTCTCCATCGGGCCCCACGCCAAGCTCTGCTCTGGTTTTATTCGTTGCCGGCTCTTAAGAATGACCGTTGCGCTTATCTCTTGCTGAAGAGCCGTCTGCGTGCGCTGATACAGAGATGTGTCGGAAATGTCCCGCGCCGTGCTGTCAACGATTGGCACGCAATACGTCCTCTTTACGCGCTCGCTACAAGATCGCAAGCAGTGCTTTAATTCGAACCGACGACCAAAACTGCCGGGCTCACCGCGTAACAATGGACGCTCGAAAAATCATTCCGAAATAAGCTAAAACTTCAGCCATCCTGAATAAAGTTGAGGCCACCTTCTGGGAGAAGCGTTCTCGTAATGAATGGCTCTTCAAGGAGCGTAGTTCGACTTTGTAGCTAAGTTATCAGCAGTCGAGCAAGTTCTGCATCGCAATATACCGGGTTTCCAGGCTAACTTTAGCTAAGGATTAGAAAATAAGACATTTGAGGTAGGCCAGGGAAACCACTTACATACTGCTACCAACCGGCTTGCGCATCATCGACAATTTTTTTGTTTTGCAGTGAATTAATTAGCAATTAACATAATTTTCCTAAATGCGTAAATATTGATGGTTTGGTTTGGTTTATGGGGTTTAACGTCCCAAAGCGACTAAGGCTATGAGAGACGCCGTAGTGGAGGGCTCCGGAAATTTCGACCACCTGGGGTTCTTTAACGTGCACTGACATCGCACAGTACATGGGCCTCTAGAATTTCTCCTCCAAAGAAATTCAACCGCCGCGGCCGGGATCGAACCCGCGTCTTTCGGGTCAGCAGCCGAGCACCATAACCGCTAAGCCACCGCGGCGGCCCGCGTAAATATTGACTTTAGACAGCAGATGTGAATAGCAAAGTTGGACAGCACCTTTAGAAACCCCCATTCTATTTATTTGCGACAAAGAAAGCCTCGCGTGTATCCTTTTTCCGAGCTCCAAAGAAAGTCCGCGAAATACAAAAAAAAAGCTAGTTACGTTGGGCACTTAAGGTCCTTAGGCACTGAAGGCATTTGATCTAAAGGCTGTTATCCTGAAGACGCTTACCTTGAAGGACTTTACCAAGATGAACGCCTACGAGGTGTACACATCTGGCAGGTTGTCCACAGCCTAGTGAGCAGGTGTGCCGCCTGCAAAAAAGCAGGCTTCAGGGACGTACAGCATTTTCCAAACGCAACCGAGCAACATTAGTTCGTTTCTTAGCGGCATAGCGAAGCACCTCTGGCAGCCCTGAAGCCCTGAATCTGTGTAAGCTTAAGGTGAACCCTTGACCTAACCTTCTGACATCTTTCGGTCTTTAGGGGCGGCGTAAATTCTTCGTTATATGGTCTAGAAGCAAAAAATTGCGAGGCCAGTGTGGCAACTAAAGTGTTGAGAGGCGAAAGCCGAGGACACTGGGCCTCTTCGATTAACCGCGCTCGGGCAGCCCGCTGGCGGCCCGCAAGTTCGCCTCTGACATGAAAACGCATCATGATCACGTGGGCTGGCGGCCACCGGAACCAGCCGGCCGGCAATCACGGCGGCAAGCAAGTCGCGGATCACGGAGGGCAGATGCTCTCTCTAGCTTCGCGTTCTGCGTCTCACGCGCGAAAGGTAGGAATCGGCTTCTTGGTATTGAAAACAACGACTCGCAGTTATTGAGGGCTGCGTGCCGCAGACTGCAGAACATGCAGCTGATCAAGCTCGCACTCGTATACATCGGCAACGACAACGCGAGCGTGTGCCTTCGGTGCATGCACTGTGTAGCTTCAAGCATAGGACGGAAAAACTGCCCGTGCGTTGTTTATCAAACGACAAGCCGTACTCTCGGATTATTGCGTGTTTGCTTACTACGCAGTAAGTATATATGACTGGTATGACCGCCGACGATCGATCCTGGTGGACTCTGCTGTGGTCGTTGCGATTTCTACGCTCGTAACCTGCTTCCTGTAAGCTGTAAGCAGAAAAGAATCGGGATACGTACGTTCAACTGTAGTCTGTCGGCCGCCGGCTTTTGCTGCGGGCAAGGAACGCATAATCTCGGCAAAAGCGCATATCAGCTTGTTGAACGTCCACCTAGAACAAGCTGCGTCGTTTCTGTAATAATATAGCTTTATAGCAGAGAACTAGCTGGCACTGGTATGAAAGGCGCTACAATAAAGCCCTGCGTGTCGGCGACTCACGTTCCGCGTGTGTTTGCATGACGATCAGCGCTAGAGCTCATTTTTATCTCTTTTTTAAATGAGCCAAACGCGAGGAGGTGCATGCCTAGGGTAATTGTGGCAGAAGGCCCGAGCATGAAGCTGTACAACAGTTGGCGACGACAGAATCAGCACTTGGTCAGCGCGACAATTATCGCCCGCAGAGATGTCTCGAGCTCGTGAGGGCTTTTAATAAAGGACATGTTTCAGTCAAGCGTTTTTCAAAGCATATCCACTTTTGCACTGCGCCAAACGCAATGAAGACCATACGCTCCCGTATCGCGCTCTATCAACACTTCGTAAAACACGTTCAGCACATGCATATATGCGCGCGTCTGAACGCGTACTCGGAACTGGAATCCGGTTGCTCTCGTGAAAGGCCTCGAACACCATCGCAATATCCGCCGGGCGCACGAAATTAACAGCCGAAATATTTTGTGAATCAGAAGCATGCGATCGTAATATGAAGCGAGCAGCTTGCGAGGTGGTGAGACGATCGAAATATGATCGCGCATACGCACGCAAAACATATCAATAAACACCGAGAACTACCGCAAAAGGTGCCATTGCAGGCGACACAGTCGATATGCACCGTGGCCTAGTCGAAACAAGCGCCTGCATCGCGCAAAACATATCGCATGAAGAACCGCGGTCCTTCTAGTCCTTATAAAAATGGCCGCGTGAGCTTCCCGCTACCGTACACCTCTCTGTCGTCTGCTAGCTGACCGAGCGCTGCCAGCACAAAATCGTCCTGGCGAGTCTGGCCGCCAGCTGGCAGCCCGAAACCGCCCAGCCAGAGAAAAACGAACGCGTTCCGGGCAGCCACCGGAAGTGGGCGGAGCAACCCGAGAAAATCGAGCGCGCTCGGGCAGCCCGCAAGCAACCCGCGGGCTGCCAGAGGCGGATAATCGAAGAAGCCCACTATGCCGTGACGACTTCCGGTAGATGTGACGTTATACTGTTCCCGTGGCTATATCGATACCGAAATTATACATCTTTTGAGGATCTTAAGTGTTAAGTACGCTTAATTACACATTTTGAATCTAATTTGACACAAATCCGACGTTTTTGCGACCATTCTGTGACAATTTTCACTATGCCGTGACGACTTCCAGTGAATGTGAAGTCCACCGTTCCTGTGGCTATATCGACGTCCGCACTATTTCGACGAAATTTCGACATACATTTTTGCCTATGATTAATTAACTAATTAATCTACAGTGATCAAACTGGGCTTCTAGGCTCATTTTTTTTTCCTTTTCTATCTGAAGGAACTATTCGTTTTCTCTTAGCTTTTTTAGTTCCCGAGTTAAACCGAGTTAAACGCTGCCAACGGTGTGACACCCCCTGCTAACACACGAGCGTATGAGCCATTAAAGGCTTTCGCCTTAAAAACCTGTCGCTCGGTTACTTTTGGCAAAGGGAGTCCGTATGCCCGAAATCAGAAAAAGTGCCTAGTAGTGCTACCGTAATAAAACCGTATCGAGGAGTCGTAACATATCATCATCATCATCATCAGCCTGACTACACCCACTGCAGGCCAAAGGCCTCTCCCATGTCTCTCCAATTAACCCTGTCCTTTGTCAGTTGCCGCCACTGTATCCCCGCAAACTTCTTAATCTCATCCGCCCGTAACATATACGGTGCCCCTTTTGCGAACGCCTTTATATAAGTTTTTGCCGACGGCTGGAAATTGTGTGGTCTGATTTAGTGGCTTTTTTTTTTTCCCCGTCAAACGTGTTCAAAGGGACTTTTATCTCCCCTCCTACATCAACCATCAACCTATCCTTCTTGGCTGTTTGCCCAGTTTTCAATCAAACAACGGCAAGCTGATTAACGCACGACACAGGCGAGGCGCCTTACGAATAAGTCGCCCTGAACTTACCCGCTAGCGTTATCTCCGTCACGCCACCCGCATGGCTTGGCATGGATAGAACTAAGGGACAGAAAAACTCGAAAAGGAGGGCGTACTAATGGCACTTTTGTCCGTCATTTCGCTGAACTTGTCTTTTAGCGCTATCTGCTTCGTTTATAAAAGTACTTGGAGCTTATGGCTCTGTGCAGCCTATCTTTGGATGACGCACAGGCAGACAGCTGAAATAAAGGTCAATAGAGGAGCCTGCGCAGCGCAGAAATGTGATCAACTGAAAACAAATTAAAGCACTTCGGCACTGAGATGCGTGTTAGAGGGCGTTTTTTTTAAGTTCGCGTATGTCAATGAAACGTTCATTAAGTGCTGTATATTTTTTATTGATTATTCCACTGAGTCAGGCAACTCTGTGGCGTTTATTACAGCGCCATTTTTTGTTTTCATTAAAAAACAAATAATGTTCTGCCTAAAAGATGTATTTACACCTCAAGAACGAGAATTGCTTAGTTTGCCAGTGGAAGATGCCAGCAGGTAATTTTATTCACAGGGATGTGCAGAACATGATACAAAGGGTCATATTTGATGGAAATAGCCACATCGAAATACCAGGACTTGTCACATAAACATTCCAATAATCGTGGAACCAGTTTGTGTTTCGAAGATTCACAATTCGCCTTAAAATTATGAAAAAATAAATGGTTGGGTTTGGTTTAGTGGAGTTTAACCCAGTCCTAAAGCGACTCAGGGTATGAGGGTCGCCGTAGTGAAGGGTTGCAAAAATTTCGACCTCCTGGGGTTCTTTAACGTGCACTCACACCGCACAGTAGACGGGCCTCCAGAATTGCGCCTCCATTGAAATTCGACCGCCGCGGCTGTGATCGAAGCCGCATCTTTCGGGTCAGCAGAAGAACGCCACAACCACTGAGCCACCACAGCTCATTGTTCTGCGAAATAATACTTTATCGTTGTTGTTTTTTATTCGATCCGAAAACTTCAACCCATATAGTTAGTCTGTAAAGGAAGGGAACACGATGCTGTCATCGAATCAAGATATTAAACAAATCATCGTAGTTGCCCTTTAAGCGTGATATGGTAATGAAAGGAGTGTTTGAGCTGTGTCGTGGGAATCCCGTTCTAGGTTTCACCGGGCTCTCTCAACTCGAATGGATGGATGCTCTTCAGTCCCTGAATCTCTCATATTGGTCTGCACTGACCGGCCTGCCGACCCCGCGGCTAACGTGGCATAAGGCTCGTTTCAAACCGGAGGCATAGATTTAGGTCTGGGTCCAAAATAAGCTGAGTGTGCCCACACTACAGCATTCTCGCGTACTTGCGAACGACTTTTAAACGCGTCACCTTCTACACATCGCATGCTGGGCCCTCGAGTAGGCCAGCAGTCCGACTCGAGTTCAATGAGGGTCCCTGTTTCTACCTGTCAGATAAGCACAGTCTGGCACAGGGCAAGTGTTGCCGTCTCTGTAAGAGAGAACACCTATAATTGGGACCAGCCCTTGTAAAAATAGCCTCTAGACTGTCTATAGACTTCTTGTAGTCTTTATAACCTTCTTATGTATTTTTCTGTTCGTATATTCGAGGTCTACAGACTGCCTATACACGCAAGTGTTCCATACACCGAGCTAGCCCGAGCAGCGACCACAGCTTCGGTGGTGGTGCACTAAATTAGCTCGGCAGAGGGCGCGCAGCTCGAGCTCATACCCATATGAAAAGAGGTGTTCCGCCCCCTCGCTAAAAGCGGCTGCGTGCGTTCACAAGAGGAGGGTCGGAGCCGATGCGGAAGAAAAACCCCGGCTAACGCCGCGAGCATCAATCAGCCACAAACCGTTGGCGTGTCAACAAACACACGTGGGGTCCCGAAAACAAAAACACACAGACGGGGACAAGAGCGAGACTGTACGGAGAGGCAGCGAAGGAAAGGGGGGGGGGGGGGGGTTGGAGGCAGCGATAAGTGGTGACTCGAACGACTCGAACGCCGAGCCAGGCATCAGCCAACGTGTCCCGGCTGCCCGGCTGTCTGTATACCGCCAAGGAAAGTCGATAACCCCTTGGAGGGGGGTCGTCGCCGCAGCCGCAGCCCAACATGCGGAAAGGGACTGGAGAGGAGGAAAGCAGTGAGAGAGAGGCGAGGAGAAAACTGTACAGAGTGTGCAAAATGTATCACCCCCTTTCAGCGCGAACGCACCCAGAAAAAAGATGGCGTCTCGCGGAGAAAGAAAGGGGAAGAGGCGGAACGTCGCTCGCTCTGAAAGCTGAGCGCCGCAGACGGCACAGCAGAACCGAAGCCAGTGGAGCTGCTGTTTTGTCACGCAGAGGAGGAGGAGGAGGAGGAGGAGGAGGAGGAGTGGTAGGTGGCGAGACAAAGCGTGCAGCGTTCCCCAAAGGGAGAATGAATGGCAGGACAGGAACGCCTTTCGAGAAGAACAAATTGGGGTCGCGGCGGGGGCGTGGCTTGCCGCTTCTCCGGCTGGAATGGAAGGCGAGCAGGTCAAAAGTGCAGTGCAGCAGGTTTGGAGCTGGAGCTTATTTTCCCCGCTATAGACTTACGAGGAACGAAACTGCGGATTCACCGGAGTGTGGCCTCCAGCAGCTCTCTGATTAACTGACCACACCAGAACATTTCAGTACCGGTGTCTCTTTGCGATCAACTGGGACTACTGGCTGAGAGGAATGTGTGATTTTGCATTGATGAGCCGTACTATGGCTAACCTCTTAGAAGTACTAGAAAGGCCACACTCACTTGTTTTTTTTTTTTTCTCAAAATTAGCGCGATGAGCCAGCACTGGCGAGAGCCCATCATTTCCATGGTGGCGAGCGCCACGGAAATGGACCCATAATAAGCTTTAGACGCAAAAAATACGATCTGTAATCATTAAACTATTGGTCATGTATGTACAGGTTGAAACATTTGCTTTTCGGTTTATGTGCACACATGAGCACTATGTCGTAGAAAACGGCCATAGCTGTATTAGCCTACTTTCTGCTATCGTCGGTTCGCGTCGTCTTCATCGCGTCTGCGTGTCCTATTCCGCAAAAAAAAAAAAAAAGACAACTACAGACCAACAGCGGTCTGTGACGTAAGCAAGATGCGGTGGCATTGCTGTCGCCAGCTGGGAAGCGACGAAGGGGATGATGTATTGGCATACCTGAAGATCGGGTAAGGCTGTAATCGTGTGAATACTACCTGGTTCTTTCTGGGTATTTTTTCCCGAAATATTTCAGTGCAGTTAGAGATCAGAATGCCAAGAACGTCCAAATATGCTGGGTGTTGAAAGCTATCTTAGTCTCTTTGTGTGTGTGTGTGTGTGTGTGTGTGTGTGTGTGTGTGTGTGTGTGTGTGTGTGTGTGTGTGTGTGTGTGTGTGTGTGTGTGTGTGTGTGTGTGTGTGTGTGTGTGTGTGTGTGTGTGCGCGCGTGCGTGCGTGCGTGCGTGCGTGCGTGCGTGTGTGCGTTCGTGCGTGCGTGTGTGTGTGTGTGAGAGAGAGAGAGAAAGCAAAGCAGTGGCTGTAACGATCGCCACTGGGGCTTGCTTTCTTCGCCTCATAGCTGCAGGGAAGGAATAATTTTGTAGCTGTAGCTCCTTATATTAACGTTCAAACACCGCTATCTATTTTTCACCTGTCTCCAGACAGTCGTGTGCTTCCCATTTCTTCGTGAGGCTTACTCTCTGCAACCATAGTTCATTTTGGTGGCGTTTTCAGGAGAGTCCAGTGAATTATCAGTCAATATATGTACCACTTTTTATTCGGAACTTTTGGGCACACGGCTGTCGCTGAAGATGCTACTAGTCTTGCGTTAGACGGGCCTTCTTTAGGTTTAATTCGGACTTTTGAAAGGCTGTAATTGTTTGGCACAAAAGATGTGTCGATTGCAACTGTTTTCAGGCGTCAAACATAAGGAAGGAATGTACATCGGCGTAGCGTCAGAAATTCCTTTCGTTTTGCTCCGGTTTTACTCTGTTAGCTCATTCACACTGCGGAAGGGAGGCAAGGAACACAGCAAATTGAAGGCACAAGCAAACAAAGAACACTTGACCCCTCCCACGCGCACAAAAAAGACTATTCCTATTTTCATCTAATAGCGCACTTGCGAAACTTGGTTCATGTTTTTGTATATATGTTTTCATTGTTGATGCTTTCCTTCTCAGCTCTCCGCTTTTTACTCCCACTCAGACTGCATATCATGCGCAACATCAACGAGTGGTGTTTTTGGCCGGTGGCGAAATACCCAAATCTTTTTTTGGGGAATGGGGAAGGGGCATTTTTTTTTTTTTTGAGGGGGCGGACGGGGGAAGGGGGGGGGGGGGGACGAGTGGCATGACTGACGCAATTGTCAGCCCCTCGCGAAAGAGAGGTAAGAAGGTGAGAGGGCGCCACTGCTCTGCCCTGGATGTAAATGAAGCACACCACATTCGGAAGGGTAAGTAGGAGGGAAGGTGAGTGAGTGAAAAACATTTATTACTCTAAAAATCAGGTTTTAGTGGTGGGCCGATGTCTTCATGTCTTCGGCCTCTTCACAAGGTCGGCGCCCCTATTAGGGCACCGCTGAGTCTTGCTGCTTCGCAGGCGTGCTGCACCAGTGCCCTTTGGGCCGTGAGCTCGCTGCTGGTCAGCAGGCCCTCCCATTGTTCCGCATTCGGGTCATTTAGCTTGTGAAATGCTCTGTTACGTTCGCATTCCCATGTGATGTGATATAGCGTGGGGGTTGCTCCGCACCACGGACATGTGTCCCTGTATTGTGTAGGGAACATCTTATGTAGTATGTATAAATTGTGGAAAGTCCCTGCTTGCAGTCTCCGCCAGCAGACCGCCTCGTACTGTGTTAATGATGTGTGGGGTGGTGGGTATTTGAATCTACGCCCTCTGTGGTAGTTTAATATTTCTGCATACGTTGGTTCCACCGTCATGGGGTCCTCCAGGGTTTCTGACTGCCCTGCTCGGCTCGCGATCTCGCGAACTAGGCTGTCTACCCTCGAGTTACCCTCTATCCCGGTGTGTGCCGGTATCCAGAAAATCCTGTGTATTAAGGTCTTATTTGGAAGCTTTGCTTCGAGGAGGATGCTCAGCGCTTCCTTGCTTATTTTGCCCTGTATGTAGTTCCTGCATGCTGCTTTGGAGTCTGTCAGGATTATCAAAGACTTGTTCCTACGGTAACCTTCGGCCGCCGCTAGAGCTACGGCAGCTTCCTCCCCCTCCGTTACCGTACAGTTTCTTAATGTCGCGCTGCTAACTGGTTCCCCCATGTGGTCTACCACTGCTGCCGCGACTCGGAGCTTTCTGGTCCTGTGGTCCCATGGATAGAGGGCCGCGTCTGTGTATACTGTGTTTTCCATTGTGGCTAGGTTCCGCTTCACATAGTCTGCCCTGGCCTGCCTTCTAGCGGCATGGAGGTTGGGATCCATGTTTCTCGGCAGAGGGCTGATGTCCAGTGATGTCTCTTTGCTGAAGCCCTGTCATTCGAATCCTTGTCATTCGACTCTGAGAAGACTGAGAGAAAGTTAGCAAGAGAAATAAAAACAAAAATGAAGTGCGGACTCAGCCGCAAGACTACCTTCCCTCCTGATGTCCAGTGTATGGAGGGAAGGTAGTCTTGCGGCTGAGTCCGCACTTCATTTTTGTTTTTATTTTTCTTGCTAACTTTCTCTCAGTCTTCTCAGAGTCGAATGACAAGGATTCGAATGACAGGGCTTCAGCAAAGAGAGCAGCATGGTTGCAAACAGTGGTGAGGCGTGGGTATTTTAAACTAGTTGGCGTCAGTGATGGACGCGGGGAAATCGTTCCACCTTCGTTCCAGAAGAGAGTTAATTCCTGAGGGCTTCAGCAAAGAGAGCAGCATGGTTGCAAACAGTGGTGAGGTGTGGTTATTTTAAACTAGTTGGCGTCAGTGATGGACGCGGGGAATTCGTTCCACCTTCGTTCCAGAAGAGAGTTAATTACTGAGGCGACACACACACACACACACACACACACACACACACACACACACACACACACACACACACACACACACACACACACACACACACACACACACACACACACACGCACGCACGCACGCACGCACGCACGCACGCACACACGCGCGCGCACACACACACACACACACACACACACACACACACACACACACACACACACCACCCCTGTAAGCTCTTCGGGGAGCCCTGCCATTTTCGTCCATAAGGAAGGCGGGGAGTGTGAGTCATTTCTGTTTTATTTTATGGGAAGCATATTACTAGAGCTACACTACAGCCCGTCGAGCGCGGCGGTGGGGCTACCATTGACCTTTAGCGTGACCACGTGACACCACGTGACAACATGACGTCACAGCAGAGGAGAGATGGCCTGCCGGCTCGCGCGGTCGGCCGCGGCGGTGGAGGCTCTACATCAGAGGCGCTGCAGCTGACCACGTGACGCTACAGCAGCCGTATAAAGCTGAGCTTGCCTCGCTCTCCGAGCACTTACGAGGCGGCCAGGTGTTGGGATGCCGCCTAGGAGCAGGGCTGATTTGAACGAGTAGCGAAAGCTTCAGCGTGCCACAGAGACCGATGAAGAGCGGGATGAACGTCAACCAAGGAAAGCCATGTATTACCAAGCCTAGCCATCAATATGCTTCGCATCTGACTAGGCTTAACCTTAGCTAAGCCAGTGCCAACTTTTTACCCCAGTTTTGTGTTGCTCCTGCAGCTTCCCTCAAAATGTGGACAGAGCTGGTCTGATCTGGCATACTATGCAATTTCTCTAACCCGTGTCGAAGACAAACTAGGTATCTACTGTGATGACCAGATCTATTGCAATAAGTCTGCACACGCCTCCAAAAGCCAGTTTGTTATTTAATCAGTCAGGAGCCAACTTAAATACACTAATTACAGGGGCCAAGTTCCTCCTCCTTAGGAAATGCAGAGGCGTCGGTCTAGCACATGCAACATAAGAGTTGTAGAAGGAGTGGAAGTCTTGGTCTGCCGAATCTGCATGTAAAAATGTCCGCAACTTGCAAGACGCCTACAGGGACGTTGTGACAGGCCATTAGTGCCTAAGCGCAGGAAGTTCTTTAAGCCTCTCTTAAACGCCTCGTTCCAGTGTTAGCGTTCACTTTAGCTACAGTCACTTCGTCGCAAATGCTGGGCTCATGCCAGGCGGCTGTCAGCGCGGCTTCATGTCCCGTCATAGACGCTAGGCGTTTCCGTCTTGATGTATACTTTTTATACGCTTCCACGGTGAAGACACCTGGCCAAGCATCGAAGCATACTATTCTCATCCTGCCTGCGCATCGATCCCACAACATGAGGCGGCTTAACAGGCAAGCTGTCTCAATGCAACTTGAGGCCCTTGTGCCGAACGAAATTAAAGACGTTCGCGTGAACTCGCGCAAAAACGTTGTTGCTGTTGACGTCCATCATGCGCCAGCACTCGAATCACTGCGGGCCATCACTGAACTCGGAGGCATGTCGGTCCGTACAGTTATCCCGCTCGGCGAGGACGTTTCTTCTGGCGTCATCTATGACGTCGATGAGACGATCACGCAAGAAGATCTGCCCATACTTGTGAAACCAGGAAACGAAGGCACCGTGATTCTCCGAGTTTCACGTCTTGGGAAATCTCGCTGTGTCAAGATTGTCTTCAAAGGCGACAGCCTTCCGTCACATGTGAAGGTAGGCCTTTTTCGTCACGCAGTACGGCCATTCATACCAAAGCCCCTACAATGCACGAATTGTATGAAACTGGGCCATGTTAGCGGAGTCTGCGCCAACGCGAGTGTGTGTTCCCGGTGTGCCGAGCCTCATGATTCTGAGACATGCACAGCACAAATTCTCAGGTGTTCAAACTGCAACGGTCCCCATGACGCCTCATCTAGAGACTGCCCGCGGCTAAAAGAAGAGCGTGCTGTCCTAAGACAAATGGTCCGAGACAACTCGACGCACCGCGAAGCTGCCGCGATCGTTCGCAAGAGACGTGCCCGACGCAAGAGGAAATCCAGACAGGCTGCTGCGAATGACAGCCGCAACGACGCGCTGTTGGCGCCTCCTGCTCACCCTCCTCCACCTCCTGTTCCACCTCGCCCCAGTGTGCTCCGTCCGCCCTCTGTGGACAAGGGTGGCCAGATGTCATCAGGTTCCGATCCTTGGCCTGCGCTTCCGCCATTATGTCCTCCTGAGGCCCCTCCACGTAAGCTCCCATCGCCGAGCACGTCGGCCGCTGCAGACGGGCTCCCGGAGCAAGACCGCCAAACCCTCGTGATTTTAAAGACCGTGGTCAACGCAATTCGGCCCCTCCTACAGGCTCTGCAATCCCCAACTGCTCGAAGCGTTTTACTAGTGCTGGACTCCCTGGGTTCAGCACTTCAAGGACTTTAATCCATAATGGCTGGCCACCTTCCCTCCTTTCGTGAGGAAGTCAGAGGCGCCACAATCTTCCAATGGAACGCAAGAGGTCTGAGGTCGCGAATGTCAAGTTTTCGTCCTTACGTATTCACTAACTACTTCCCGATATTGGTAATCTGCGAGCCCAAATTATCAGAAGCAATCAGGCTCTCCGGATACGAATCTTTCTTCGCCCCTACATGCGGGGAACGCAGCCAAGTCTTGGTATACCTCCGCACTGACATGACGTATGTTTGCTGCCCAGTTCCACCTCACAATGACAATCAATACGCATGTTTCTTAATCAAGACAAAAACGCTAGAATTCACACTGATTGCAGCTTATGTGTCACCCTCCTCTCAATTAGACTGCGAAAGGCTGAAAGCCATCATGGAAGAAACCCGTGCTCCTTGGGTCATTACAGGCGATTTTAACGCCCACCATTTGCTATGGGGTAGCACCAGAATTAACGCCAAAGGAAGACATCTGGCGTTATTTGCATCCGACAATAATCTGTATGTTATGAATGACGGCAGTCCGACATACCTGCGCGGCTGTAACTACAGCAGCTGCCTGGACCTGACATTAGTTTCTAGGTCGTTGCACCGGAGTGTTCGCTGGTTCTGTGATGTGGAGACCCATGGAAGTGACCACATTCCTACCTACCTCAAAATAAGCGGCCTTGGTGCGTCCTCCCCAACCCAACTCGCGCGAATTGACTGGGCAGTATTTCGAACACATATGGAAGAGACGAGCAAAGAAGCCCTCACTGGCAGGCTGGAGCACACTATAGCTAATGCTATGAACGTTGCGAGAAGTCACATCACGTCCTCAAGAATACGCAGTGATTTTGATATTGAACTAGAACGCCTGCGTGCTCTTCGGCGGCGAGCAGAAAAGCGATACAGACGAACCAAGTGCTTAAATGATCTACGGGAGGCGAGACGTACGCAGAAAAAAATCAAACGAAGAATGGATCAGCTGGCGAACCAGCGCTGGAGGTCCTTTTGTCAGCACTTGGATCCCCGCAAGCCCATGTCCCTTATATGGCGTACTGTGCGGGGCCTCCGTACGCTTCCGCAGCAAAGACAACCCTTCTATGCGTTGGCTGTCTATCAAGATCGACAGCAGTCTGAGGTAGCAACGGACTACTGCAGGAAAATTGCTGGTGTACCAACAACTGCTTCGAGTTCCCGGCGTGTTCCTCCTGCCTCACGGGTCTCAGCCATGGATGTCCTTTTTTCTCGCGAGGAACTCGACGCTGCTCTTGCAGGATGTCGGCGTTCGTCTTCACCAGGGCCAGATGGAATCACATATGCTGCGCTGTCCCACCTTGGCCACGACGCGCGAGAAGAGCTCCTCAAACGTTACAACGACTCTTGGCTCGACGGTGCTGTTCCTCAAGAATGGAAATCGAGTCGATTGATACCCCTACTAAAACCAGGGAAATCTCCACTCGAGCTATCATCGTATAGGCCAATAGCTTTGGCCAGTTGCGTAGGAAAGGTCATGGAGAAAATGATTTTGTCGCGCCTTGAGTGGTACCTCGAACACTACAAAATATACCCCGACGCTATGGCCGGCTTCAGGCGGGGTCGCTCTTCTATTGACAACGTCGTTGATCTTGTATCCACGGTTCAACAACAGAAGCGCTTGAAACGTTTGTCAGCGGCACTCTTTCTGGATGTAAAAGGTGCCTACGACAACGTGACCCATGAGGCCATCCTTGATGCGCTGGAAACTGTGGGCATCGGTGGTCGGATGTTTGCGTGGATAGAGAGCTATCTGTCCAAAAGATCATTTTTTATCCAATGTGAAGATGGCCCGACGCCTGAGCATTACACCTACCGTGGCGTGCCCCAGGGCGGTGTCCTTAGCCCTACATTGTTTAATCTGACTCTCATCGCCCTCCCTGAGAATCTCCCCAACACCGTCCAGATGTGTATGTACGCCGATGACATCTGCATTTGGGCCTCCTCTGTGACGCGTCCCCAGGTGCGTGCAAGACTTCAGCGGGCAGCATCGATCACTTCTTCCTATCTCCAGAAGCAAGGTCTCAGCGTTTCACCAGAAAAGTGCGCGCTAGTGGCATTTACACGTAAATGTATGACTCCATATCCGGTACGCATCGACGGTCAAGTCATTTCTTACAGCAAAACTCATCGTTTCCTAGGGATCCTGATCGACCGCAATTTATCATGGAGCCCGCATTGCACTCTACTGAAAAAAAAGCTAACATCTATCGCTCATTTACTGCGATTTCTAGGTGGAAAATCTTGGGGCTCGTCGGTCCAGTCAATGCTGGAGTTGTACAGAGCTCTATTTGTCGGATGCTTGCGGTACAGTACACCTGTACTCTCAAACACATGCAAAACTAACATGCGTGCCCTCCAGTCAGTGCAGGGTCAGGCCCTTCGCACATGCCTAGGTCTACCTCGGAGCGCATCAACAATGGGTAGCATTGCACTCGCCAAAGACCACCCGATCTCTACTTATATTGTCCTAGACTGCTTGCGAATGCACATACGTCATATCTCAAGGATTCCACAGCATCACCTTGCGCCTCTGCCACTGCAGAGACCACATTCTGCATTTGCAAAGCTGATAACGACGCAACAGTCGTCGATCCCACAACAGTTCACCCCGGCAGCACTACCTCCCTCTCCTCTGTGGTGTACGCGGCTCCCATGTGTGCGCCTTGCTATTCCGGGGATAGCGAAGAAGTCAAATTTATCGACGCCAGCCATTAAGCAACTGACACTGTCCATGCTCCACTTCGAATATTCGGACCGCACTCACGTCTATACGGATGGATCAGTAACCTCTACTAGTTCTGCTTGCGCTGTGGTCGTTCCTGCGCGACAGACTCAAATTCACCAACTAATTTCGCATCGGACTACCTCTACTGGAGCAGAGTTGGCTGCGCTTCTTGCGGCAGTACAGTATATCTCACAACAATCACCTCAAAAATGGGCTGTTTTCTGTGATTCAAAAGCTGCCCTACAATGTCTTCAATCTGCCTTGAGACATAGCGACCATGAGCAACTTACAGCGGAGATACGATATCTGCACCACCAGGCAATCGAACAAGATCATGAAATCATCTTCCAGTGGGTACCAGGCCATAGCGGCATTGTTGGTAACGCCTTAGCTGACGATGCTGCTCGATCGGCTCACGATACAACCAACACTGTCCGCATACCACTGACAAGAGCTGACGCAGCAAGGCACCTTCAACTGCTCGCCCGAAACCTGACTGTAACGTCGTGGTCTGCCCCTGGAGGTTGGTCACCCCGCTCGCATCACTTCAACCTCTTGCTCCAACATCACATACCATTCGGCCTCCCCCGCGGTGATACTACGCTGTTGTGCCGCCTGTGGCTGGGAGTGGCGTTCACAAACGCCTATTCCCATCTAATCACAATGGCTGACTCTCCTGCGTGTGACCAGTGCGGTTGTGACGAAACAATCAGCCACCTCCTCTGTGACTGCCCTCGTTTTGAGCGAGAGCGCGGTGTCCTAAGTGTTTCTCTGCTCCGCTTGGACTCGCGTCCTTTAACAGAGTCTAACGTTCTGGGGCCTTGGCCTCAACCTTCCAGACAACGGAAAGCGGTGAAAGCGCTCCTGACTTTCTTAAAAGACTCGGGGTTGCATTCCCGCCTATAATCTTTTAGTTTTCAGTGCGCGCCCTCTGTCCCTGTGACATGGTGGTCGCTGGACACTTAGAAAACTCATTTCCTTGCCGCGCTTTTTCCTTTTTTCCCCTTTGTTCCCCTCCCCAAGTGTAGGGTAGCCAACTGGGCATCGCCTGGTTAACCTCCCTGCCTTTCCGTCCTTTTCTCTCTCTCTCTCTCCAAGAAGTCACGTAAAAACGGCGGTGGATGTGCCATCCTCTACTCTGCTCAAACTGGGACGGCTTTTGTTAAGCTCACAGTGGCGTTGTCTCCATGGCACGCGCACCTGACTGGACAGGTTGTGCAGATAAGCTGCGTGTAAATGCCGAAGACGACAGCGACAACAACAGCAAGAACAATATACAAAACATCTATTACTATTCTAGTACACTATACTATTACACTACAGCTTATAGGGCTCATTTGGTCGAAAAGCCGTCGGCGTAGTATAATAGTCGGCACCGCGTGTCGGAAATAATCGGGGCTGCGTAAAAGAAAAAAAAATCATATCATGTTAATTTGTGGTTCTAGTGATTAATGACTAACCGGTGCATGATAGGCGATGACGAGTTAATGAAATAATTGCAATTAATTGATTATTTGAACAATTAAAGAAATGAGAAAATGGCAGAAGGAGGGTTCAAAGTCGTCAAAAGGCTCAGAATGAAAAGCCAATGCTTGATGATGGCAATTAAGAAAACTTACAGTGTTTAATTGATCAATTAATTAACTGAAGCAATTGAAAAGTAAAAAATGCGTTCATTTACACCACCACCACCTGCAACACGCTGTCGCGTTCCAAACTTAAAGGCGAAGCTTAAGCGTCCTCCAATATTTATTAAGGCGGAAGCCTTTAATGTCTCATCGTTGTAAGCAGCAGTTGTCGACAGAAAATGTCACGCTTTTCAATTGGTGGAAACGGTCGTGACGTCACAGTGCGCGAATTTCAAACGGGGCCAATTGTACTTTGGCTAGTAACCATGCAACCAATTGAAGGGATCGTATAGTGATGCTCCAAGTAAGTGGGACTGAGCTTAGTTAATTGCTTAATTACCCAAATAACCTAATTAGCTTTACTAGTCAGGCCATATAAATAAATAAAACCGATTAAGAAATTGGTCGAGCTCGGGAATCGAACCCCGGTCTTCGGCGTGAGAGACGAGCATGCTATCCACTCCGTCATGCCAGCTCGACGGTTTGGAATGAACAAAGGCGCGTCTAGTGAATACGGTGTCTTCACTCGCTCTCATCCTCCTCCATTCCCTTCCGGCGAGGTTTCGGTGTCCACCGACAAACGAGAGACAGATACATTTCTTTTCCTCAAAAACCAATTTACCGACGAGCGAGGCATAGAACCGAATGGGCGATGGCGTTCTGTGGACTCCCTGGCAGCGTTGCAAGACGCTGTCGCGTTCCACTCTTAGGGGCGAAGCTTAACATCTTAACCACACATCAGTGACCACACTTTAGGTCAAAAAAGTGCCCCCCTGAATTTTGTGAGACAGTTACTGCGTAATTTCCTTTCCTCAAATGCAATTTTCATTTTCTTCATTACGGCTCCTCTTTATCTATCTCCTTTCACTCCCACTTCCTCCCTTCCTCTACGGTGCGGTTCAGGTGTCCACCGAGATGACAAGATGACAGAGAATTACTGCGCCATTTCCTTTCCTCAAAAAGCGTTGCGTTCAAAGGGCAAGGCATCGCGCCGAACGGGTGGTGACGTTCCGTGGACTCCCTGGCAGAGCTACAACGCGCTGTCGCGTTCCACTCCTAAAGGCGAAGCTTAAGTGTCATTAATTAGCAGTTAATTAGTATTCAGGCATTAATCAGTAATTAACCATTAATTAGTGATTTCTCATCACTTAGTAATTAGTACTCAATTATATGTGACGCCACCAGTGCCACAGAAACAGCGAAGGTGGTGCGGAAAACGCTTCCGCCACTACCCACTTTAGACAGTCAAAGTACCCCCTGAATTTTTACATACCATGTCCAGTTGGGCGCTCTATGAGTGATTCCACCCTTGCTCTCCCAGTACAGTCATGATGTGATAAATTAGGAAGCGGCAGTGCAGGAAGTGTTTCGCTGGTGGTTCGAGCTGTACCTTACCGGTACTCACCTATGGGGCAGAAACGTGGAGGCTAACGAAGAGGATTCAGCTTAAGTTAAGGACAGCGCAGCGAGCTATGGAAAGAAAAATGATAGGTGAGATCGGAAGCGGGCGGAGTGGGTGAGGGATAATACGCGGATTAATGACATCCTAGTCGAAATTAAGAAGAAGAAATGGGCTTGGGCGGGACAAGTAATGCGAAGGCAAGATAACCACTGGCAAGAGAAGGCAAACATAGCAGGGGTGGCAGAAAGTTAGGTGGGCGGATGAGATTAAGAAGTTTGCGGGGATACGGTGGCCGCAACTATCGAAGGACAAGGTTAATTGGAGAGACACGGGAGAGGCCTTTGCCCTGCAGTGGGCGTAGTCAGGCTGATGATGATGATGCAAGGCGGCTCCGCAATGAGGTATACGGTTCAAGTTATGGGAAGAGTTTTGCAGGCGGTGCGGGATATGCGTTTTAGTGCGCTAGAACTAAGGCTTCCACAAAGCGAAAAAGCCTCTGTCAGTTTTTTGTACAGTCCCAGGCGTTGTGGCAGGCTACCCATCTGCCCACAAGGTTGTGAACAACCTGCCAGGTGTGTAACACTGTGGAAGGTGGCAGGTCAACCGATTACTAATCACAAGATGTTACTCTGAAAGAGCAACCTGGGTCTCGAGCTAACCCGTGTAAAAATGGTCTATAGACTGTCTATAGACTTCTTATAGACTCTATTGCCTTCATATAGATATTTCTTTTCGTCTATTCATAGTCTATAGACAGTCTATAGATAAAAGTCAACTAAAGTGTATGGGCATAAATCTATAGATCGTCTATAGCGTTTGTATTGCCTATCGACTGTTATCTAGGATCTGCCTATAGAGAGTCATAGACTGTAAAACATTTTTGTGTCACAAGCCCCACCGATGGCTGCACTGCCATCGTAGGGCAGTGGCTTATCACTTAACCGCTGCACCCACCACTGACCTAGAAGTGATATGAGGACTCCCAGGGATCTACGAATGTAGAGAATGACGAGCTCTACTGGCAAATACCTTACCATGACTAAACATGACTATGATGACTGATCATGATTTGCCATGACTGCCACTACTTAGCATACTTATCATGACTAAAATTTACTGTCATGACTCATCACTGTTTGCCATGACTAAACATGATCATAGAAAATCAAGATAAACCATGCTAAACCAGGGCTAATCGTGCGGACAGCAGATAATTCGCGATTAGCCCCAAGCAAAACCGACCGTGAATATTTTTCTGCAATGGCGCTACCACGTCGTGTGTCTGTTAGTTCACGAAGTGAGGAAGAACCACGGACAAAAAAAAAAGGAGGTGACATGCAACACCGCGAGTAATCCTTGTTGGTCCGCAAGGATTTCCCAGTAGCCCGAGCTGTGCCCTCGTTTCCTCTCCTTCATCGCAATATCTTAACCCCGCCAAAAGTTGCACGTCATTCGGGCCACGTGACTCACCTCTCTGACGTCACTTTAACAACGTCCCGGTCCGGATTCTACCGAAACCACTCGACGGCCGCAGCAGGATCTTTCATAACTCACCACAATTCACGGGGAGGATGATTTCAAGCACGCGAAGCCCTCCGCTGGGACAAGCAGCCCGTGTCAGGCGGGTCGAACACGTGCCAGCGGTGTGGCTCGCTGTCACGTTAATTGACCCAGAGTGCGAATCCCTGTTCGCGCGCAGTCGAGAGAGGGCGCGCCGCGCAGCACGCGACACAGCGCCGCTTGCCAGGCCAGTGGCTGCTTTTTTCGCGCCAGATGTGACGGGCGCGTACGACGTATCTTGTGGCGAGGAAGCAGCGTCGTATATGGCTACCGCTCTGATTATCTTTGTGTCCCCGGCGCATAAGTCAAGCACTTCGATTTCATCCATTAATGGCTCGAAGTTTAACGACTTCGCGTATGACGGATTTATACGTGACGCACTTTAGGCTAAACAACAGGGTTGAAGGTTGAAGGTTTATTTCCGCAGGTAGGTGTTGAGAGGACAGCCAGGGAAAAAGCGGTTTTGACAGCTTGAGAGGTCCTGGCTTCCTCTTACAGTGCAGCATCGACGGCGGCGGAGTACGACATCAAATAAATTGTAAGCAGAAAAATGACATATGTTCGGTAGAGAGAAGAAAACATGTACAGTCTTTGCCAAAAGTAACCAGTCTGAATGGTTTGCTACTCATTCGTATAGTAGAGCCCGTATGGCTTCCTTAAAGATCAGGAAGTTCTTCTAAGGTGAGAACAGGGGTTCTCCTTACCATACAGAGATTTAGAGCTTGAGGGCTGGCATATTTATTTATTTATTTATACACAGTACCTACAGCGCCCTCACTGGGGCATTATTGTAGGGGGGAAACATCATAAATAAGAACAAACATCTAGTACACAATAAATTAGGCAAATGATGCGGTCTACAGAGAAGAGCGTTACTATACGGCTGAGAAGCAAATCATGCAGCCTGGTTACTTTTGACAAAGACTGCACGTCAGTATGCAGTGCATTGTGCTTGTAAAAGAAAAAAAAAACTGCATTATATCATCAGCTGCCCAGAAGGCAGGTGTTTGTGAAAGTGATATAGAATGGGCAAATGCAGGAATAGTTTCTAAAGCGAGACTCTAAGCTTTGTTTTGTGTCTGTTTTGTTTTCCAGGGGGCACGAGGAAGAGCTGAATCATAGAGGGGAGATGAAAATATGCGAGCACGTTACCAAGGGACTTTGACTTTCTAGGGGTACAAAGGAATGCATCCTGCGAGTTTCTGGGTAGGTGCGCATGTGAGCAACTTCCGCTACAAATGCGTGATCGCGAAGTTGGGCGTTCAGTAACGCTCTTGGCCCGAGCGATAAGCAACAAGAAAGTGCCAGCAGTCTGGAGTTGTATCAGCCGACAAATAAGCAAAGGTTTAACGAGAATTTGCTCAAAGAGTAAAATGGTGCTGTCACGGGTTCAGTGACTAGTCGACATCATCACCGAGTCCGGACAATGAGGGGGTGGCCGTTTGATGCCCGGCGTAGCCGGTAAGCAAACGTAGTGACTGAGACCGAGGCGTGTTAAGAGGTAACAACAACAAAACAACGTTTATAGTTTCGATTGAACAATGCGGCAGCTTTTACAGACACATAATTTACAGTCTACAAAACAATCGCGGAGAGCACATAACAGTAAGCACACTGAATTAAGTTATACATTGAATATTTCTACACAGGTCAGAACACAAGTGAGAGGCCAATTAGATAAAGTCGATCAAAACTCAGGAGGTGAACAAACATACAGTAAACCGGGAAGCGCGGCTGCAGTCCATCCCAAACACGCAGTCAGTGCGGCCCCCGAAGGCGACGTCCGTCCAGGGCAGCTTGCGGTTTTGAGGATGCGGTGCGGCGGCTCGGAGACCCGGGAGTTCGCGGCGGCAGCGTTTCCACCGACGAGCGGACTGAAGTTCGTTTCCATACGGCCCCCTTTTAAAGCCCTCGGGCGCTAGCGAGCGAGCACTCGCGGCGCCACAGCGTCGGCGTCGAAAAAACAAAACACCAAAAAGCGCAACGAGAGCACGTAGGCACCTACACTTTGACTCTGCATGGCCGCCATCTTGGAGGAGGAAAAAAATTAACGCACAACTAAAAAGAAGCCCCAGGCTTCGACTCTCGATTCGGTGACCTTGGAAACGCAAAAAAGTAAAACACAACCAAAAAGCCAGTCACGTAGGCCGCAACTTCTTTCCCGCTAATGGTCAGCTCTAGACCGGCAGTATCGGGGACGAATTTGAGCCGCCTCCGCTTTCGCAACGCGAGGGGTTGTCTACATAACTGAAAAAAGCGTGCATGCATTCTTGCTCTTCCCGAGACACATACAAAGACACGCGGACGCATTAGTTTTATACAAACAAAAGTAATTTACAGGTTGCCGCCACTTCTGTGACACGGCCCCCCACTTTCGGAATATTATCCGATAATATTCTAGACCCACAGAAGTCGGCGAGCAGACCTGTGCACAGATATACAGCGCGTAACAGAACCTCTTATATAAATCTAGCACGCACACACTACAAGTCACCGTGTATACATGCACCATAATACTTGAATAAATTAATAGCGAAAATTAATAGCGCGCGACAAATCTACAGCCTGCTAAGAAAATCAGCACCGACATTGTCCTTGCCCTTTATATGCTCGACGGTAAACTGATATTCTTGGAGCAGCAAGCTCCAGCGCAGGACTCTGCTGTTTAGCTGTTTGGCTCTTTGGATGTAGCTCAGTGGTTGGTGGTCCGTCTGAACTAAGAACGGTACACCATACAGGTAGGTGGAAAACTTCTGTATTCCCCAAACTAATGCTAAGCACTCCCTCTCGATTGTGCTGTAAGCTGCTTCCCTGGGGAGCAATTTTCTGCTCGCGTATGCCACCGGGTGAAGCGTTCCGTCATGCCGCTGCATTAGTACCGCGCCAAGGCTGGTATCAGAGGCGTCCGTGCGCAGCACAAACTGTTTGGAGAAGTCTGGCAGCCGTAGTATCGGAGGGCTTGAGACCCGTCGCTTGAGCTCTTCGAAGGCTTCCTGATGGGCCGGCGTCCACCTTACGACGTTCCTCTCTCCTTTTCTCGTCAGCTGGGTGAGGGGCTCGCTTATTCTTGCATAGTCGGGTATGAAGTCGCGGTAATACCCCGACAAGCCAAGGAAAGCGCGTACCTGACGCTTTGTTCGAGGAGTTGGCGCCGCCTGTATCTTGTCGAGCGTTTTCCCGAGTGGTGCCAGCTCACCTCTGCCAATGCGATGCCCGAGGAACTCGATGCTTTCCATCCCGAATTCGCATTTGCTTGGTCGTACTGTCAGGCCGGCCATCTCGATTCTCGCAAACAGCTGCCTCAGCCAAGAAAGATGTTCCTTCCACGTAGCACTGACAACGAGGACATCATCATAATAGTGCTGCACTCCGGGAATTCCCTCCACCACTCGTTGCATCAATCTTGAAAATACTGCCGGGGCAGTTTTTATGGCGAACGGCACGAAACGGAATTGAAAGAGACCCGATGTAGTTGAAAACGCCGTTTTGGGCTTGGACTCCTCAGTCAATGGGATTTGCAAATATCCTTTGGCAAAGTCTACCTTTGAGAAGCATTTCTTCTCTCCGGCTGCAGCGAAGACCGCGTCCGCTGTGGGCATTGGCTCCGAATCGGCAACCAGGACGTCGTTCAGGCGTCGGAAATCAATGCAACGCCGGTTCGTGCCTTCGGGTTTCTTCACCAAGAGGACCGGTGAATTGTAGGGTGACTGGGTCTTCTCGATTGTTCCCAGTCGCTCCATATGCTGAATCTCTCTTCCTACGGCTTCTCTCGTCGAAAACGGAAGTGGGTATTGTCTTACCTGGACCGGAGTGCGGGTAGTGAGGTCTAACCGGCACTCGGCCCAGTCCGTCTTGCCCGGGACGTCGGAGAAGATGCGAGAGTGTTCTGAAATCACTTCTGGGAGCTGCCTCCGTGGATCCGCCGTCAAATCATCAGAAAGCTTCACATCTCCCTCGGCTTCTGACTGTTCAAGCGTCGGAACAGGAATGGCTCCCTCGCTGTCCGATTCGGTGACGCGGCAGATCGCGTCGCACACACGTTCTGTTGGCTGGCTTTCCCGCTCTTTCTCTCTAGCCTCTTTCTTTAGTCGCAGACTCTCTATTTTTAAACGCAGAATCTCTATCTGACGTTCGTCAGCTGCCTTCGCGGCCGCGCGCTCCTGCTCCGCTCTCTCTCGGGCAAACGCCCGCTCTTCGCGCTGCTTATCTTCGACCCATTTTCTGAGCTCAGTGCTTTTCAGCCCCAACTGGCTGCCCATAGCTATCAACCTTTCCAGATCCATGCTTCTATCTCCAAGCACACTTTCAATAACACAGCTACAAGCTCAGCACAAAGCAAATCCTATTGATACACGACACCTCTATAAAGTCGGCACAGTTCAATACCTCAACAAGTCTCCCTCTCAGTTCACCACGTTCCCTTCGCATCAAACGTCCTGTCGCGGACGCCAGTTAATTGTCACGGGTTCAGTGACTAGTCGACATCATCACCGAGTCCGGACAATGAGGGGGTGGCCGTTTGATGCCCGGCGTAGCCGGTAAGCAAACGTAGTGACTGAGACCGAGGCGTGTTAAGAGGTAACAACAACAAAACAACGTTTATAGTTTCGATTGAACAATGCGGCAGCTTTTACAGACACATAATTTACAGTCTACAAAACAATCGCGGAGAGCACATAACAGTAAGCACACTGAATTAAGTTATACATTGAATATTTCTACACAGGTCAGAACACAAGTGAGAGGCCAATTAGATAAAGTCGATCAAAACTCAGGAGGTGAACAAACATACAGTAAACCGGGAAGCGCGGCTGCAGTCCATCCCAAACACGCAGTCAGTGCGGCCCCCGAAGGCGACGTCCGTCCAGGGCAGCTTGCGGTTTTGAGGATGCGGTGCGGCGGCTCGGAGACCCGGGAGTTCGCGGCGGCAGCGTTTCCACCGACGAGCGGACTGAAGTTCGTTTCCATACGGCCCCCTTTTAAAGCCCTCGGGCGCTAGCGAGCGAGCACTCGCGGCGCCACAGCGTCGGCGTCGAAAAAACAAAACACCAAAAAGCGCAACGAGAGCACGTAGGCACCTACACTTTGACTCTGCATGGCCGCCATCTTGGAGGAGGAAAAAAATTAACGCACAACTAAAAAGAAGCCCCAGGCTTCGACTCTCGATTCGGTGACCTTGGAAACGCAAAAAAGTAAAACACAACCAAAAAGCCAGTCACGTAGGCCGCAACTTCTTTCCCGCTAATGGTCAGCTCTAGACCGGCAGTATCGGGGACGAATTTGAGCCGCCTCCGCTTTCGCAACGCGAGGGGTTGTCTACATAACTGAAAAAAGCGTGCATGCATTCTTGCTCTTCCCGAGACACATACAAAGACACGCGGACGCATTAGTTTTATACAAACAAAAGTAATTTACAGGTTGCCGCCACTTCTGTGACAGGTGCCCAGTGAGGTGGGAATGTAGGCGCGTAACTCCTTCATCAAGCTCCTAGCTCAAGTGAACCCAAGTAAACACCAATTTTTGCGCGCACTAACACTTTTAATTGTAGTCCCCCCCCCCCCCCCCCACACACACACACAGTCACAGAATTGAATTCTTTACCAGGTAACATTTTTAAAAGTAATAATTTTGGGAAAGAGTTAGAAAATCATATTTTGCATGCTTAGTGTATCCTGTTTTCCTTACAGAAGAGTTATTTGTCATGAAAGTCGCATTCCTATCGTACACGAAATATGTTGTTTCCATTCATGGCCTAACAATTTTTTGCCATGTTTTTTTTTCTTTTCAGAAGTGTGCCGTTTCCCATATGTGCTTTCTGGCGTTGTATGTGTTGTTTTTGTTGCTTGCTGACATTTGTAAGCCTCTCCTGATTGGTCCAAAGCACTGGCCTGCAGTATGTCTAAATAAATAAATAAAACACAATTTTGCCACTAGGCTTTATCGATATCAGAATGTTGAAGTCAGAGTGAACTCATGAGCTCTAGCGCCTTCGTCGACCGACCACGGGGCCATAACGACGTGTATGCATCGTTACAGCTCACAAACACCTTAAGTATACCATGTTACCGATACCAGAGTACCATGGGCCCGCCCACCACTAGTACGCAGGCGCTGATTGGTTCCGACACGACATGACTGCGCGCGGCTGCCGGGTACCTGGCGCCATCTGATGCCCTCAAGATGATCTACGCATGCGCACTGAGGTCGCACGGGCTCCCGGTACTCCGGTAACGGTAAACGGTACTCGGCATGCTGAAGGTGTGTTGTCTCTCCTGAGGGCGCAGAATCCTGCGTGATGTTTTCTACTGACAATAGCTCCCCTTTTCACTCCCTGAGCCCAAGCTGCAGCCCAAACCCTGCAACACTTCTGATCTCGGCGAGTTCCATGAACCGAAACAAAAACGGAACCCGCAGAGCAACGAAAATAACGGCACGATGACCCAGGTGTCCCCACTATTTTCCCAGAAGGTAGGTTCGAAAAAGCCGGGCTGCTTGCTTCGTTCCGGTCTTCATTTCACCCCCGTCGTATGTACCGACTTCTCCGTCAACCCCTCCCCCTCTTACGCCCCACACACCCTCTGCAGCCAAGCTCGACATCCGTCGCGTCTCTCTCTCCGTCATGTTCCAGACCCTCCGTCCCGGAAAGCGAGTCGCGCCGTGGGATCTGACGCCGCCACGCCGCTTTCTCGGAAGTCACGTGTAGAGAGCCCGGGAGTTGCGCGAGACAGCGGAGTTTCGTCATGCGCTTTGTAGCCTGCCCCGCGTCTTCTTGCCCTCCCCGCGTTTCTATTTACGCGGAAACATGATCGTGCGTCATTATCGGGAGGCCGCTTCCAGAACAGAGAACTGCTCCAAGTGCTCCGCTACGCGAGTTCACCCGCAGCCGGTCCCGGCTCGCACTTCCTCCTTCTAGTTCCGTGCAGATGCTTGGGCGTCGACGAGAGGTTCCCCGAGAACGCGCATTCTTGACGGACAGATACCGGCGCTGGTTGGTGAAGACAAGAAGGCACCGCAGCCTGGAGCGCATAGCACTCTGTGTTAGTCGTTGTTACGTATGGTTGCGTCCGCGTAAAATGCGGCGCGCCAACCGAGCCAAATCACACTTGTGTCCTGTCATTTGTTTTTGTGCTATGTAACCTCATGTGGATTACCCACTACCCCGAACCGTCACCCTTTTGAGGCAAATAAACTCAGCCAATCTCAAACAAAAATATTCTAGCCAATGGGTTCGTGAGTCTGGGCCACAAGTGTCGTATTTTTGAGTCGCAGCTACTTCATTATGCCACTCCTCCACCCACCTCCACCCCTTGTTTCTTTCTAAACGCCATTAGCCACGACCAAGACAAACAAGCAAGTACAGTGGAAGCTTGGGCGATTTGGATTAACAGTATTGGAGCATCGCAAAGACGTGGACGTGGAAAAGAGGACACAGACAGAGCACGGGCAAGCAAGCAAGGAAAGAAAAACAAACAAACAAAGCTCCATCACATTTCTTGACAACGGGGCGCGCTTAACGTCCCCTAAATCTCTACCCACTTCACGCCTTCATCATTAGTAACCTTAATTGCTTGTGTCTCCGGGGCCGATAGTTAGCAAGTAATCGCAGTCGACGGCTCCGATATGGAAGGCGGGCTGAGAAGCATGAAAAAAAAAAAAGAGAGGTAATGAATGCGAAAAAAATAATGACAAAATGCGGCCCTTATTCGCGGTTCTGGGTACTAATGATTGATTCATGAGCTGCAGGCACTCCGTGCTGTTATCAACTAGATATGATGATTGGCCGTCGTTCGTGCTAACTAAGGTACAACCAGAGCCGCAACTAACGGGGCGGCTTCAGTGAACTGCTTTTATGCGTTTCAACATGTTCGAACTGAGGGACAACAAACTATAACATGGCCAACCAGGCTGTAAAAATAAACTACGGCCGGTCTGTTGGCTGGTCGACTGGAATCACCGTTTCGCCTCAGGCAGCCAATGTTTGGCTGCTGGTTCCCCACTCTTGCTCAACGGTCAGAAATAAGGGTTAGCGAACGCCGTCAAGAACACAGCTTGTTGCCCAGATTTCGGCAGTCGATTTCAGACCGCTTGCGTGTCACTCCGAGCCAGTAGATGCGCTTGTCCCTTTCCCGCTTCTTCGGTTCCTTCGTTATTTCTTATCCGTACCCGACTTCCGCCGAGCTTTCAGTTTCATACCGTAGATTTTAGGAAGCCGCTGACCCAATTATTACGAGGGCACGTTTGTTATTTACGTGTCACTGTGGGACGGAATACATGTCTTCAACGCACATCTGTGGTAGTCTTTTTATAATTTTGCTGACCCCACTCAATCTTGAGATTGCTTTCCTATCCAACCACAAATGAAGATGAACAGACTTAATAAATTCACTTGAATTTCATTTTATCACGTGTGCACACAATTCTGGAGTGGGTACCTGAAGAAAAGGACGTTCGACTGTAGATTGATTCGGTCCAGGCACACGGCATACAGCAGCAGTTTCGACGTGCAGTTTTAAAGGCATAAAAAAAAAAAACTAGAAATACCACATGTCAGAAGCAGTGAGCAATTCATGGAGTACACAATAGAAAAAGAAAGATGTGCAAACAAACTTCCTGTGAATGCAAGTGCGAACAGGATTTGCGTAGGAAAAGACCAACGTTGAACTACCGCAGCGAGAGCAAAACAAAAGAAAGGAAAAAAAATAACGACAACTGACCCTTGATGATCGAGTAATATTTGTGATAATAGGTACCATTTCACGTCATCGCCCTTGCGATGGCCCCTAGTTTAATTGACTGTTCTCAGTACATAAAGAGGGAAACCGTGTTAGGAAGTATAGAAGCATAAAAAAGTCCAATGACGCATAAAATATAAACAAAATCTGTGAAAAATGTTGTTTTAGTTATTTAAGCGCGAAACTAACAGTCAGCACATTTTTACTTAGAGCAGAGAGAAGGTAAGGTTCAAGACTGAAATTTGAAGTTAGCACGGAAGTAAGAGATGGGCCACAAATCGGTAGTACGTGTGCGTTCAATAGTGATCCTGACTATAGCAATAGCCATGATCAATAGCGATGGTCTAGCCAGTCATTAAGGTACGCGAGTGCATTGCAAGTGCAGTATGCTAGCGATATATAGGATGATTTTTGTTTTTGTAGTGTAAGCATATTTTTCCTTGTTTGCTTCTGTTGTAGCCCTGCAGACTATGCTGCAGTAATTCCCATGCGATTCAGACAACGCGTGACATACTTGAACCGTAACAGATGTCGGAAAGTTATTTATACAACCTACCATTACTCCGGTATCTAATGACAACCTTTTATAAACATTGTTCACATACGTCTACATGTTAAGCAAGTAGATGAAGTTATTGCAAGCTTTTTCTGTTCTTCCAGAACTTCGCCTTCCTCACCAACAAATAAGAACAATCAAATTAAGGAATTTACCTGTTGCACGGAAACTAGGGTGTTTTAAATTGGCAGTGCGCAATGAGAGCGCCACCTACATGATTGCTGTTTATCGGAATGTACAGGGTCAGTAACACTTAGAGGGAACACGGCTCCTCCGCGTGGCTGCCCACACGTGGAGTACCATTGCGACCAAGCCGGTTGCAATCCCGTGCAAAAGGGCAGATGGCACGCAGCACCACGTCGAGGTTCCTCTTCTCGTGCGCCAATCTGCATTGATTCATGAACGGGTTAGATGCAACGGCACTCCGCAGGTATGTGGCCACGCGGAGCCGTGTTCCCTCTAAGTGTGATTGACCCTGTACAGTATGTATGAGTGAAATAAAATATTAAAAAAAAGAAGAACTATGCCGAGGATGTGGAGTATAATAATCACGTTCCTGTTGAGTACTGAACTCCTCCGTACTTTCGAACTCTATTCCTGGTCTGCTTGGTTCCACAAAACCCATCGTGTCAAAATCCAAATGAGCAACCTATGTTTGAAGGTAAGCTTAATCGTTTGCCTCTAGCTTACATCTTCAACCGTATCATCCCCGCTGTTTGCACAATGTCGTAGTCATTTATGTGCTGGTTACACACATAACCTGCTAGTTCCTATAGTCCTGACGTTATCAAAGCGAATCATGCAAATTGTTGCAAAATACGACCGCTGCACATCCTGATTTCTTTATCGTCTTCGAAAAATAAAAGATAAACAATACTTACGCCGTCGGTGTACGTGCTCGTGTTTAGATAAGCAGAGGTGATATTTTTGCCGTCGCAAGCATCGTCCAGAAAAAGTAAACGGGCGCGGGTCGTCGCTCTGGCAAACATCATGTAACACTCACTTCGTTCTCGTCGAGCGGAGAAAGAATGTTGACAAATAGATAACCCACTTCTCAATGACTGCAGGCTTGATTTAGCCGAGATAGTGTTAGAGCTTTTCTAAGCTCGCAGGTCGCCACACACCACTGCTGACATGGGCTGTTTCAGCTATCAGCGAGCACTCGCCGATGAATCTATACCAGAAGGCGCTTCGAATCTCAGGGCGCCGAATCTCATGACCACTCATGACTGGACATTTGAAACCACATAAGAACCCATGGAGAATGACTTTCATTCGGCTGCTTGACTGGAGGGGATCTGTACTGAGATGGTCTTTTATTGCACACCTGTACTTAAAGAGAAACGCAATTGGAGAAGAGCATATTGGTTTAGGACACTTAGGACCTTCAAATACATGCTACGCACTCAAACAGGCTCTTTACTTTTCGTCTCTATAAAAAGGCAGCCAGTTTCAACGCACGAAATCGTACTTCTTCAGTAAGAAGAAATGTAATTGCTGCGGCTTCGAAGACATTTTAATATAGACATCGCCGACCGTAAAAAAAAAAAAGTACGATTAAAAATCCACAGGTTACGCTAAGTTTATTGCGCCTGTACGTATCCCTTTTCATTTGTTTCTCGAACTTCGCGGCCAATCACAGACAACGTCGCCGGTCGAAAACCCGAGCAAGTGAACCTGCCTTATCTTTGGTTCTTTTTGCGTTTAGCGAACCATTTCTTTTTTTTTTTTTCAAGTATTATTGCATTTGAACACCTTGGAGGCAACTTCTTTACTTGTGCAGCAGACAATGAAGAATTTACGTCTTCAGCTCCTGCTGGAATGGACCCGGGCTCGGGCCGCACCAGGGCTCACGTCCAGCTTGTTGGGCCGGACCTGGGCTCAGTAGAAGGATAAAATAGCGGACATGGCTTGAAGCCACGGACCTGGGCCGGACTCGGGCCTCACAATACTGCCCATGCAGTGTTCTAATCCCTACTCATTGTGCTTGCCTTGAGCATGTGCGCTCCCGACAGGCTATGACTTCTTCTTCAACCAGACTTCGAACCGAGTTTGCAGGTATTTGGCGCTGACTGTTTTGCTAAAGCAACGGAAGTCTTCCGCCTTCCGTCCTGCGTTAACCCTAATTTCTCTCCCCTCCTTTCCCCAAAGCTGTTTGTCTGACGGGGATCAACAGTGCAACAGTTGACTACTGCGCCCTCTCTTTAGTACGAATTGAGTTTAGATCGGTTTGGTTTGGTTTATGGGGTTTAACGTCCCAAAGCGACACAGGCTATGAGAGACGCCGTAGTGGAGGGCTCCGGAAATTTCGACCACCTGGGGTCGAAATTTCCGGAACCCTCCACTACGGCGTCTGTTGCTGCCTCTTGTCGGATGAGTGCAACCTTATTAGCGCCAGCGACTAGATTTAGCAAAAAGAGATTTGAATGCCAAAAACAGCCTGTTCAAACGATCAGTTCACAAAAGCTGTTTTCGCATGCCGGTTACGCATGCGGACACCAAATGAGAGGGTAATGGTCGCTGTGTGCCTTCTAATGAACTAAAGTCGACTAATAACCTTTTTATTGTCGATCGCCGCCTCTTTGAATACGTAATTACGCGGAATTAGTCGTAACTTTGTACGCGAATATCTTGGAACTCGTGCGTGTTAGCAGAATTCTACCTAATGGAGCAATCTAGAAAAACGCCTACCTCGAAGTTTCGGATGTAAACATGCACGTGATGTGCAGCGATTGAAAAGTCCATAAATTGATTTTGGTTAAATGGTAGGTTGATGACGACATTTATCCTCTTACTTTGTGTCCATCTGGTCGTAATCTGTGTAATTAAACGGCGTTCTTGTACTTCTCACCATTTGTTTTAAAAAAATCGGGAAAGGCTATTATCTTGTAAATAATTTACTACCCCGCTTACACAATGGCGTGTATGGTTTAAAGTCTAAATGAATCACGACTAGAGAAAAAGAAGTAAGTATAAACAATGACCAGCCCATATGAGAACAACACACAGGAACAATGCCAAATTAGACAAAAAGGTTTACGGAAAGAGAAGCAGCAACAAAAACGACGTGTCGGGAGCTTGAATAAAAGTCCTTTATAAGAGAGCAAATTCAGAGGAGAAAGAGCATTACGCGTAACTGAACCGTAATCTTGGAAATTTATTGAGCTGAGTAAAATAGCAGCACAACTTGAGACTTCCACTAGGATGCACACAGATGTGCCTAGTCAAACTCCTCACGTATTTCTGCAATACAGGCAGATAGAGATCATTAAATGTCATTAATAGTCTATACTGTTTTGTTAGCTCTTTTATTTTATTTTTTGACACACGTTGGACGACATTCATATACTGCTGTCGTATTGTAGAACCGTATCGACGTGCCTCTGAAATGTCGGAGGTTAAACGGAGGTCACGTTTACTTCTGAGTGAAAACAAAGAAGAAAAACAAAGGTCAAGACCCTCAACGTTGCATTCTGCAAGTCTTTCACGCTGCAAATCCGGAGTTAGCTGCTGTGGTCTTCCCTTCCACACCCTCCTCAGCACACCTTCCTCAGCACTGTAACGAAGTGTATCTTCGTCGTTAGAGAACATTGTCTAAACCGGACAACACGCTCCCCTCATAGCCTTCTCCAAGCAACCCGAGCCTCGCAGCAGGCGCAAACACCACTCGCATAAAACAGCCATTGCCAACCTTTCATTTCTTTTCCGGCACGCACTCCTTATCTTTCGCTCTTGTTACGCTCATTCCGCTCGCGCTTGTCGACGTGAAGCCGCGTGCAAGATAAGGCTCACGCAACAACAGGCTTCGGCCGCCGAGCGTCACGCGAGCGGTACATACATGTGCGAGGGCAACAACTCCGTGTCCCACTTACTCGCGGCAGCCGTGACAACACCCCGAATCCATCCATCCAATCACCCCTCCCCCCCAGCCTTCACCCGGGCCGGTTTCGTATTCGATCGCAGTTTGAGGGGGGAGATCCCCTCCCAGAAGCCGAACTTGGA